>NW_027100879.1:0-12500 GCF_029633855.1 Hoplias malabaricus
AGACTTAGAGGAATGATGACGGAGCCATGAGGGGCCTCCCCTGGAGGTCCCATGGCCGAGAAAAGTGCTCCGAGCCCGGGGTGATAGAGAACCGTGAACGCCGCGGTTAAAGACCTCGGGTATCGCAGTGGGCGGAATGAGACTTAGAGGAATGATGACGGAGCCATGAGGGGCCTCCCCTGGAGGTCCCATGGCCGAGAAAAGTGCTCCGAGCCCGGGGTGATAGAGAACCGTGAACGCCGCGGTTAAAGACCTCGGGTATCGCAGTGGGCGGAATGAGACTTAGAGGAATGATGACGGAGCCAGGAAGGGCCTCCCCTGGAGGTCCCATGGCCGAGAAAAGTGCCCCGAGCCCGGGGTGATAGAGAACCGTGAACGCCGCGGTTAAAGGCCTCGGGTATCGCAGTGGGCGGAATGAGACTTAGAGGAATGATGACGGAGCCATGAGGGGCCCCCCCTGGAGGTCCCATGGCCGAGAAAAGTGCCCCGAGCCCGGGGAGATAGAGAACCGTAAAGCGCGCGGGTTTGGGGCTCGGGTCTTCCAGTGGGCGGAGTGAGACTTAAAGGAATATTGACGGAGCCATGAAGGGCCCCCCCTGGAGGTCCCATGGCCGAGAAAAGTGCTCCGAGCCCGGGGAGATAGAGAACCGTAAAGCGCGCGGGTTTGGGGCTCGGGTCTTCCAGTGGGCGCTCGTTCCAGCGGCGCGGGCTGGATGGTTTAGTCCGAGGAGGAGTGCTTAAGTGTGGGCCGGATAGGTTCGAGAGGTGCGCTGGGTTGGTGGAGGTCCAGCCCCGGAGGTTTGGAGCGGGGCGATGTAGCGAGCGAGGCCGAGTCGGGTGAGCCTGGGCCGGGCATGGGCGTTGGCGGCGATGGGGGTCTTCTCCCCGGAGGTTTGGAGCGGGCGATGGAGCGAGCGAGGCCGAGTCGGGTGAGCCTGGGCCGGGCATGGGCGTTGGCAGCGACGGGGGTGTCTTCCCCGGAGGTAAGTACCGTGGGGGGCAAGCGTGAGATATTCCAGGCCGGGAAAAGTGAGCTAAATTCGGCAAAGCGTTGTTAAAAAGGGGGGTCGGTTGATTTTTTTGTTAAATCTAAACGAACAAAGGGTGCGAGGCGTGAAAATTGCATTCAGCCGTGATTTTTTGGCAAAGTGCTAACCCTAGTGTTCTCCCAGTGGGACGTTTTAAAGTAGGACTTAGAAAAATTTCTGACCCTCTTCGCCCTAGGTAGCAAGCCCAAAACGGAGCACCTCGGAGAGGTAAAAATTCAGAGGGCATGGGGGTTTCCAGTGCGGTGCCGTCAGGACATTAGGGTTCCTTTAGAAAAGACGAAAGTTTGGGTACACCGTATGTAACTATGACAAGCCCAAGGCTCTGGTTCGCCTGTGGGCATGAATATAGTGAGATTTCCGCGTTATCTCACTGGAGGTGACCCCGGAACGGTTCAAAACCTAAGTCGAGACTTCCATGGGACCCCGGCGATGGGAGTTTGAAGCCCGAGGAGTGACGCCCTCTGGGCTAAGGTTGGTGGTAGGTTCGGCCCCCCTTTCTGGAGGTCTAAACTGACTTCCATGGACCCCGGTGATGCGAATTTGATGCCCGATGAGGAGCACACCTCTGGGCTAAGGGTGGTGGTATGCTCGGCCCCCCCCTCTGGATGTTTAAACTGACTTCCATGGACCCCGGTGATGCGAATTTGATGCCCGAGGAGTGACTCACCTCTGGGCTAAGGGTGGTGGTATGCTCGGCCCCCCCTCTGGAGGTCTAAACTGACTTCCATGGACCCCGGTGATGCGAATTTGATGCCCGAGGAGTGACTCACCTCTGGGCTAAGGGTGGTGGTATACTCGGCCCCCCCTCTGGAGGTCTCGAATGACTTCCATGGACCCCGGTGATGCGAATTTGATGCCCGATGAGGAGCACACCTCTGGGCTAAGGGTGGTGGTATGCTCGGCCCCCCCCCTCTGGATGTTTAAACTGACTTCCATGGACCCCGGTGATGCGAATTTGATGCCCGAGGAGTGACTCACCTCTGGGCTAAGGGTGGTGGTATGCTCGGCCCCCCCTCTGGAGGTCTAAACTGACTTCCATGGACCCCGGTGATGCGAATTTGATGCCCGAGGAGTGACTCACCTCTGGGCTAAGGGTGGTGGTATACTCGGCCCCCCCTCTGGAGGTCTCGAATGACTTCCATGGACCCCGGTGATGCGAATTTGATGCCCGATGAGGAGCACACCTCTGGGCTAAGGGTGGTGGTATGCTCGGCCCCCCCTCTGGAAGTCTAAACTGACTTCCATGGACCCCGGTGATGCGAATTTGATGCCCGAGGAGTGACTCACCTCTGGGCTAAGGGTGGTGGTATGCTCGGCCCCCCCTCTGGAGGTCTCGAATGACTTCCATGGACCCCGGTGATGCGAATTTGATGCCCGATGAGGAGCACACCTCTGGGCTAAGGGTGGTGGTATGCTCGGCCCCCCCTCTGGAAGTCTAAACTGACTTCCATGGACCCCGGTGATGCGAATTTGATGCCCGAGGAGTGACTCACCTCTGGGCTAAGGGTGGTGGTATGCTCGGCCCCCCCCTCTGGAGGTCTCGAATGACTTCCATGGACCCCGGTGATGCGAATTTGATGCCCGATGAGGAGCACACCTCTGGGCTAAGGGTGGTGGTATGCTCGGCCCCCCCTCTGGAAGTCTAAACTGACTTCCATGGACCCCGGTGATGCGAATTTGATGCCCGAGGAGTGACTCACCTCTGGGCTAAGGGTGGTGGTATGCCCAGCCCCCCCTCTGGAGGTCTCGAATGACTTCCATGGACCCCGGTGAAGCGTATTTCATGCCCGATGAGGAGCACACCTCTGGGCTAAGGGTGGTGGTAAGCCCGGCCCCCCCTCTCTGGAGGTCTAGATTGACTTCCATGGACCCCGGTTAAGCGTATTTCATGCCCGAGGAGTGACGCCCTCTGGGCTAAGGGTGGTGGTATGCCCGGCCCCCCCTCTGGAGGTCTCCAAAACCTAAGTCGAGACTTCCATGGACCCCGGTTATCCGAATTTCATGCCCGAGGAGTGACGCCCTCTGGGCTTAGGGTGGTGGTAAGCCCGGCCCCACTCTCTGGAGGTCTAAACTGACTTCCATGGACCCCGGTGATCCGAATTTCATGCCCGAGGAGTGACGCCCTCTCGGCTAGGGTGGTGGTAAGTGCAGCCCCCCCTCTCTGGAGGTCTAAAATGACTTCCATGGACCCCGGTGAAGCGAATTTCATGCCCGAGGAGTGACGCCCTCTCGGCTAGGGTGGTGGTAAGCCAGGCCCCCCCTCTCTGGAGGTCAAAACTGACTTCCATGGACCCCGGTATAGCGTATTTCATGCCCGAGGAGTGACGCCCTCTGGGCTAAGGGTGGTGGTATGCCCGGCCCCCCCTCTGGAGGTCTCCAAAACCTAAGTCGAGACTTCCATGGACCCCGGTTATCCGAATTTCATGCCCGAGGAGTGACGCCCTCTGGGCTTAGGGTGGTGGTAAGCCCGGCCCCACTCTCTGGAGGTCTAAACTGACTTCCATGGACCCCGGTTATCTGAATTTCATGCCCGAGGAGTGACGCCCTCTGGGCTTAGGGTGGTGGTAAGCCCGGCCCCACTCTCTGGAGGTCTAAACTGACTTCCATGGACCCCGGTTATCCGAATTTCATGCCCGAGGAGTGATGAACCTCTGGGCTAAGGGTGGTGGTAAGTGCAGCCCCCCCTCTGGAGGTTTCCAAAACCTAAGTCGAGACTTCCATGGACCCCGGTGATGCGAATTTCAAGCCCGAGGAGTGGTGCCCTCTGGGCTAAGGGTGGTGGTAAGCCCGGCCCCCCCCTCTCTGGAGGTCTAAAAGGACTTCCATGGACCCCGGTATAGCGTATTTCATGCCCGAGGAGTGACGCCCTCTGGGCTTAGGGTGGTGGTAAGTGCAGCCCCCCCTCTGGAGGTTTCCAAAACCTAAGTCGAGACTTCCATGGACCCCGGTGATGCGAATTTCAAGCCCGAGGAGTGGTGCCCTCCGGGCTAAGGGTGGTGGTAAGCCCGGCCCCCCCTCTCTGGAGGTCTAAACTGACTTCCATGGACCCCGGTGTAGCGTATTTCATGCCCGAGGAGTGACGCCCTCTGGGCTTAGGGTGGTGGTAAGCCAGGCCCCCCCCCTCTCTGGAGGTCAAAATTGACTTCCATGGACCCCGGTTATCCGAATTTTATGCCCGAGGAGTGACGCCCTCTGGGCTAAGGGTGGTGGTAAGTCCGGCTCCCACCCTCTGGATGCGTTCAAAACCTAAGTCGAGACTTCCATGGACCCCGGTGATGCGAAGTGACATGCCCGAAGAGTGGTGCCTTCTGGGCTAAGGTTGTGATAAGCCCGGTCTCTCCTCTGGAGGTCTGTGGTTTTAAAGTGAATATTTTCTAAGTCCCTCACCTGAGATTTTAAGAGAATCAGGACCCTCCTCAAGCCTCGTAGCGAGTCCGAGGGAGGTTCATCGTTGTCGGCTATGCGAAAGGGGTTCAGACGCCTCTAATCCTGTGGGCATATGGTTTCTCAGCCTGGTGCCGTCGGGATATTAGGGAGGCATTAAATCAGACGTAAGTTTGGGTAACAGCGATGCGAAACGCTATGCCCAAAGGAGTGGCTTCCCGATGGGCTTGAAATAATGGGAATGTCTGCTCTGCTTCCCTGGATGTGTTCAAAACCTAAGTCGAGACATCCGTAGACCCCGTTGATGCGAATTCCATGCCCGAGGAGTGACGCCCTCTGGGCTTAAGGGTGGTGGTAAGACCGGCCCCACTCTCTGGAGGTCTAAACTGACTTCCATGGACCCCGGTGATTCGAATTTCAAGCCCGAGGAGGTGCACACCTCCGGGCTAAGGGGATGGTTTGGGTGGCCTCCCCTCTGGATGTGTTCAAAACCTAAGTTGAGACATCCATAGACCCCGGTAATCCGAATTTCATGCCCGAGGAGTGACGCCCTCTGGGCTTAAGAGTGGTGGTAAGACCGGCCCCACTCTCTGGAGGTCTAAACTGACTTCCATGGACCCCGGTGATGCGAATTTCATGCCCGAGGAGTGGCGCCCTCTGGGCTAAGAGTGGTGGTAAGACCGGCCCCACTCTCTGGATGTCTAAAATGACTTCCATGGACCCCGGTGATTCGAATTTGAAGCCCGAGGAGGTGCACACCTCCGGGCTAAGGGGATGGTTTGGGTGGCCTCCCCTCTGGATGTGTTCAAAACCTAAGTTGAGACATCCATAGACCCCGGTAATCCGAATTTCATGCCCGAGGAGTGACGCCCTCTGGGCTTAAGGGTGGTGGTAAGACCGGCCCCACTCTCTGGATGTCTAAAATGACTTCCATGGACCCCGGTGATGCGAATACACAAGCCCGAGGAGTGGCACACCTCTGGGCTAAGGGGATGGTTTGGGTTGCCTCCCCTCTGGAGGTCTAAAAATGACTTCCATAGACCCCGGCGAAGCGAATTTAAAGCCCGAGGACTGGCACCCCTCTGGGCTAAGGGGATGGTTAGGGTGGCCTCCCCTCTGGATGTCTAAAATGACTTCCATGGACCCCGGTGATGCGAATACACAAGCCCGAGGATTGGCACACCTCTGGGCTAAGGGGATGGTTTGGGTTGCCTCCCCTCTGGAGGTCTAAAAATGACTTCCATAGACCCCGGCGAAGCGAATTTAAAGCCCGAGGACTGGCACCCCTCTGGGCTAAGGGGATGGTTAGGGTGGCCTCCCCTCTGGATGTCTAAAATGACTTCCATGGACCCCGGTGATGCGAATACACAAGCCCGAGGAGTGGCACACCTCTGGGCTAAGGGGATGGTTTGGGTTGCCTCCCCTCTGGAGGTCTAAAAAATGACTTCCATAGACCCCGGCGAAGCGAATTTAAAGCCCGAGGACTGGCACCCCTCTGGGCTAAGGGTGGTGGTTAATCCGGCCCCCCCTTCTGGATGTGTTCAAAACCTAAGTCGAGACATCCATGGACCCCCGGTGATGCGAAGTGACATGCCCGAGGAGTGACGCCCTCTGGGCTAAGGTTGTGATAAGCCCGGTCTCTCCTCTGGAGGTCTGTGGTTTTAAAGTGAAAATTTTCTAAGTCCCTCACCTGAGATTTTAAGAAAATCAGGACCCTCCTCAAGCCTCGTAGCGAGTCCGAGGGAGGTTCATCGTTGTCGGCTATGCGAACGAGGTTCCAACGCCTCAAATCCTGTGGGCATATGGTTTCTCAGCCTGGTGCCGTCGGGATATTAGGGAGGCATTAAATCAGACGTAAGTTTGGGTAACAGCGATGCGAAACGCTATGCCCAAAGGAGTGGCTTCCCGATGGGCTTGAAATAATGGGAATGTCCGCTCTGCTTCCCTGGATGTGTTCAAAACCTAAGTCGAGACATCCGTAGACCCCGTTGATGCGAATTCCATGCCCGAGGAGTGGCACACCTCTGGGCTAAGGGTTGGTGGTAAGTCAGGCCCCACCCTCTGGAGGTTTTCAAAACCTAAGTCGAGACCTCCGTAGACCCCGGTGATGCGAATACCGAAGCCCGAGGACTGGCACCCCTCTGGGCTAGGGTGGGGATAAGATATGCCCCCACCCTCTGGAGGTTTTCAAAACCTAAGTCGAGACCTCCGTAGACCCCGGTGATGCGAAATGACATGCCCGAGGACTGGCACCCCTCTGGGCTAGGGTGGGGATAAGATATGCCCCCACCCTCTGGAGGTTTTTAAAACCTAAGTCGAGACCTCCATAGAACCCCGGTGATGCGAAGTGACATGCCCGAGGACTGGCACCCCTCTGGGCTAGGGTGGTGGTTAATCCGGCCCCACCTCTGGAGGTTTTCAAAACCTAAGTCGAGACCTCCATAGACCCCGGTGATGCGAATACCGAAGCCCGAGGACTGGCACCCCTCTGGGCTAGGGTGGTGGTTAATCCGGCCCCCCCTCTGGAGGTTTTCAAAACCTAAGTCGAGACCTCCATAGACCCCGGTGATGCGAATACCGAAGCCCGAGGACTGGCACCCCTCTGGGCTAAGGGGATGGTTTGGGTGGCCTCCCCTTCAATCCCGATGATTCGTTCGATATATGCCCAGGGAGGTGAACACTTCTCTGGGCGTGAGGGGGTCGAGCGTATGAGGGTTGTACCCCGTTATGGTTCCTACTATAAACGAATCCGAGCGGCGGGTCCACAGGCCACCGACCACCTGCCCACTTGCGGGGTGGGTGCGACGGGCCGCCCGCCGGCAGTTGTCCCCGTTCCTAACCTAACTCTTGCCCGTGCGCGAGTCGAAAGGGGCATACAAACCCCCGAGGCGAAGACCGGCGTTCCGCTTGGTCTAATGTGGGATCTCCCAGATTTTCCCCTCCGCGGGGACTTGGGAGCGCACCACCGGGCCCCCGCGCTGGAAACGGCCGGAGGCAAAGAGCGCATTAGAGGTGTCACGGATCGGTCTTTTTAAACGGACCGCGGCTGGAAGTTCGCAGGGGAAGAGGCGCTCGGTTTACGGTTCCCGGGCCCCGACCCCCTTCGTCTTCTTAAATCGAGAAAACTAACCGTAGGCTCCGGGGGGGCGAATCGTAAAACCTTTGCCGACCTCCTCGCACTGCGAGGGGGCCAGGATTTGCGGCTTGTCCGCGTATCGGTCCTACCAAGGACCGCGGCTGGAAGTTCGCAGGGGAAGAGGCGCTCGGTTTACGGTTCCCGGGCCCCGACCCCCTTCGTCTTCTTAAATCGAGAAAACTAACCGTAGGCTCCGGGGGGCGAATCGTAAAACCTTTGCCGACCTCCTCGCACTGCGAGGGGGCCAGGATTTTGCGGCTTGTCCGCGTATCGGTCCTACCAAGGACCGCGGCTGGAAGTTCGGTGGTGAGCCCTCGACCTTACGAGATTGGGGGCAAAACCCTTCGTCTTCTGAACATCAGACGGCTCCGGGGGGGGCGTACCGTAAAACCTATGCCGACCTCCTCGCGCTTTGAGGGGGCCAGGAAATTCTCTTCCATTCTCTTCCCTTAAACGGACGTCCTTTACGCCCGTTCGAAATGCGGCATACCCGGAGCACCAGGGGCAGGCTTCTAATCCGAAATAATACCGGCTTTTAGAACGATCCTCCCCGCCACGTGCTCCAGCCTCCATGGCTCGTGGACCCCCCGTAACAGGGGGTCCGCTTGTCCCAGAATCGTTCCGAGGGAGACTTAGCCGATCCGTCGGTCTAATTTCCACCGCAGTTTGGGTCCGTTAAAAGGTCCGAGTCGGTGGTGCCTTAGGGTCGGGATCCTATTGAGGGAAGGAACCGGCCCCTAGCCTGCACCGTCCGGGCCTTGAATCGTACATTTTCCAAGTAGTCAAACCCCCGATTGCAGACCCACCTCCGGGGGGTCTCGTTCGAAAAGCCTTTCCGCGGTGCGCGTCTCTTCCTCCTTCGGGGGGTCGAGTTCCACGCACCACCGACTCTCTCTCTTTCCCCAAGCCGGGTTTGAGTACCAGAGGGATCGGCCTGGTTGATCCTGCCAGTATCATATGCTTGTCTCAAAGATTAAGCCATGCAAGTCTAAGTACACACGGGCGTTGGTACAGTGAAACTGCGAATGGCTCATTAAATCAGTTATGGTTCCTTTGATCGCTCCACACGTTACTTGGTATAACTGTGGTAATTCCAGAGCTAATACATGCAAACGAAGCGTTGGAAGTGGGGGTGCCGTTTCGAGGTGGTCGGTGACTGGTTCACCTTCCCCCCTCGGCGCCCCCCACGGATACGTGCATTTATCAGAACCAAAAAACCCCCTCCCGACTCCGGTCGGGTCCGCTTTGGTGACTCTAGATAACCTTTGGCCGATCGCAGAGCCCTTCGGGGCGGCGACGTCTCATTCGAGTGTCTGCCCTATCAACTTTCGACGGTAGTCTACGGGACTACGTGTGGTGACCACGGGTAACGGGGAATCTGGGTTCGATTCCGGAGAGGGAGCCTGAGAAACGGCTACCACATCCAAGGAAGGCAGCAGGCGCGCAAATTACCCATTCCCGACACGGGGAGGTAGTGACGAAAAATATCGGTGCGAGGCCCCGTTTGAAGGTTTCGGGACCGAAATGAACTCAATCTACGTCCGTGGGTGAGGACCCATTGGAGGGCAAGTCTGGTGCCAGCAGCCGCGGTAATTCCAGCTCCAATAGCGTATGTTAACGTTGCTGCAGTTAAAAAGCTCGTAGTTGGATCCGGGGACGGGTCCCGGCTGCCGGGCCTCTGCCCGTCCGGACTTCGCGGTGGGAAGCTGCCCCTCTCCGGGGGGGTTGGGGACCCCCCGCGGGTCTCTGGGTGGAGGTCGCGGGACCTTGTCCCTACTCATCCGGTGTCCTCTGCTCCCTTCCTCCGCGGAGAGGCCCTTAGCTGGGTCGTCCGCCGCGGTTGAATACGTGGGGGGCGGAAGGGTCCGGTGCGTTTACTTTGAACAAAACAGAGTGCTCAAAGCAGGCCGAAGCGTGCCTTGAATGGACTGAGCTAGGAATAATGGAATAAGGCCTTCCCATGGGGGGCGAGTCGGAGCTCTTCGGCGAGGCGGCCGGGCGGGGCCGTTTTCTGGCCGCCGCACGGTTCCCCGAGCCGGGGGGGTATCCGACCGCTCTCTTGGTCCTATTTCGTGGGTTTGACGGACCAAAGGTCATGATTAAGAGGGACGGCCGGGGGCATTCGTACCGCACCGAGAGAGGTGAAATTCGTAGACCGGTGCGGGACGGACAAAAGCGAAGGCATTTGCCAAGAATGTTTTCATTAATCAAGAACGAAAGTCGGAGGATCGAAGACGATCAGGTACCGTCGTAGTTCCGACCGTAAACTATGCCGACCCGCGATCCGGCGGCGTTGGGTTAACGACTATGACCCGCCGGGCAGCGTCCGGGAAACCACGAGTCTTTGGGCTCTGGGGGGAGTACGGTTGCAAAGCTGAAACTTAAAGGAATTGACGGAAGGGCACCACCAGGAGTGGAGCTTGCGGCTTAATTTGACTCAACGCGGGGAACCTAACCCGGCCCGGACACGGTAAGGATTGACAGATTGACGGCTCTTTCTCGATTCTGTGGGTGGTGGTGCATGGCCGTTGGTAGTTCGTGGAGCGATTCGTCTGGTCAATTCCGGTAACGAACGAGATCCCATCCTTTAAGTAGTTACACGGCCCCTCTCCTGGGTCGGACTCTATCCCCGAAGGTCCCCGTTCGCGGGGGGTCCCCATCGGGGTGGGGGTGTTGGGGGTTTCGGCGGGGGTCCGGTTCTACCCCGGATCGGTTCGGGGAGGTGATGCGGTTGACGGGGGTTCAGTTCTGCGTCGAGTGGGTGGCTCCGGCCTCTCCCCTTCGCGTTCGGTTCCCTCCCCGATGCCGTCCGCACCTCGTTCCGCTCTCCGGGTGTGGGTTGTCCGTCCTTCGCCTTCGCCTTCCCTCTCCCCTCCCCGGTGCCCTCCCGCTTACCGCGGGCCTGAAGGTTGGGGTTCGCCCGGTGGGAATCAGCGGTCGGTGGCTAAACTTCTTAGAGCGATTTGTGGCACAGAAGCCACTTGAGAAATGGAGCAATAACAGGTCTGTGATGCCCTTAGAAGTCCGGGGTCGCACGTGAGCTACAATGGCTGGTTCAACATGTAAGTTACCCTACGCCGAGAGGTGCGGGCAATCCTATGAACGCCATTCCCCGCTGGGGACAGGGGATTGCAACTATTCCCCTCGAACGAGGAATTCCAAGTAGGCGCGGGTCACCAGCCCGCGTCGATTAAGTCCCTGCCCTTTGTACACACCGCCCGTCGCTACTACCGATCGGATGCCTCGGTGAGGTCCTCGGACCGTCCCCGGGGCGGCCCTCGAACGGGGGTCGCCTCCGGGCGATGGGAAGTCGATCGAACCCGGACATCTAGAGGGAGTAAAAGTCGTAACAAGGTTTTCGTAGGGGAACCTGCGGAAGGATCAATAACGGTGACCTGGCCGCGGTCGGCGCCCGCCGTCCGTGCCGGTTGTCGAGTCGGACTCGAGAGGCCGAACCTCCCCCCCGGCGGGTACCTTCAAGGTATGGACCGCAGAAGCCTCGTACCTTTCGTCGTCGGCCGACGTGAGTCTCTCCCCCCTCCGGGTGGGTGGACGTAGCGAGCCGGCTTCGGAACTCGGGGTTATGCGAGGACCGCCTTAGGTGCATAGGTACCCCGGTCCGCCCCTCCCGTTCGCGGGGGGAAGAGTGGCGCCGGAGCCGCCCGCCGGGTAGTTAAACCCAAAAAACCATTGATCGTTGAAGGCTTGATTGTGCGTGCGCGAGTCAAAGGGGCTTACTCACCCCCAGGGCGTTGGCCGGTGCTCGCCGGCCTCGGTGGGATCTCCCTGAACCCATCCCCCCGGCACAGGGGGCGGTGGTGGACGGGAGCGTACCGCCGGGCGAAACTCTTTCCCCTCACGGGGTTAGAGCGGAGCTTAAGAGCGCATGCAAAATACCCCCGATGTTGGCTTCGCAGAGACGGACCGTATAATAGTCTAAGGCCGGTGCGCGAGTTGAAGGGGCCTCACGAACCCCGGATGCGTTTATAAACACCCGAAAGGAGACGGCCGGTGCCCGCCGGTCCTGACTAGGTGGGATCTACCCAGCGCCTTCCCCTAAGCGGGGACTTGGGAGCGTACCACCGGGCCTCGCTCATACCCTCCGGGGTGGAGAGCTTGGCTTTGAGCGCACGCCTGAATGCCTTAGACCGGGACCCGTAACGCAGCGAACCAAACCCCTGGGCCTCGCCGGGAACGGCGGGTGCCTAGACCCCGGTCTCCTAAACCACGTAAGTCTCGGGCACCTACTCGGGCGATCGTCCCCCGGGCCGTAACTCCTCGGTCCGGTGGTGACGCCCAGGTTCAATGACCTTTCCCCCCCTGCACGGGGGTGGAAGGCACCCGGCTTGAAATATATTGGCAAAAATTGTCTCTTGTTCGAATGGCTTCCTTCGCCCGGCCTGTAACGGGCCGGGCACAAACCCGAATACGACTCTTAGCGGTGGATCACTCGGCTCGTGCTTCGATGAAGAACGCAGCCATCTGCGTTAACTAATGTGAATTGCAGGACACAGATCATCGAAATTTCGAACGCATATTGCGGCCGCGGGGGTCCATCCCGCGGCCACGCCTGTCTGAGGGTCGCTTTACCCATCGATCGGTCTCCGCGCCCCCGCTGAGAGAGAGAGACCGCGGCTGGAAGCTCGCAGGGCCTGAAAACGGCCCTTCGTCTTCCCAAACGAAGACTCGGTTCCGAGCCAGTCCACGCGGCCCGTGTTGCGAGAGAGCTCCGTACAGGGAACGGAGGGAGAGCCGAGTAGGTCCGGGTCCACGTCCGTTACGGTCTCTCCCCGAGTCCCGAGCGGGGCTCCGCGCAGTCGGACGCGGGGGTGGCGAGTGCCGATTAAACCCAGCGAGCGGGCGAGTGAGCGGGCGGGCGAGCGGCCGGGGTGGGGGGGAAGGTGTCGCGGAGTTCGGTCTCGTGCCGGGCT
>NW_027100879.1:15000-20000 GCF_029633855.1 Hoplias malabaricus
GACGGATCCGTAACTTCGGGATAAGGATTGGCTCTAATGGCTGAGCTCGGTCGGGCCCGTGTCTGCTGATGCGGGGTCCGAAAGCCCGGTGCTGCCCGTGCGACGGGGAGCTGTTCCCGGTCCACCTTCGGGCCCCCCCCCACTGGGTCCTGCGCGCGAGGAAGCGCACGGCGAGAGATTGTCCCCCCAGTATATCCAAACCCCCGTGAACAAGGCTCCGTCTGTCTGTCGGGGTCGATGAGAGTGGGTCGCGGCGAGCGAGACCTTAAGCCCCGGTGCGTGTCCCCCCCTCGGCGGTGGCGCTTAGGGGGCCTCGGTCAGGTCGACGGTAGGGGAGCCGGTCGTCGGTGGGATGCCGGCGGGGGAGCGTCCTTCGGGACTAACCTCCGTCGGATGACCGCCTTCGGCCTCCCTCTCCCTACCTAAGCCGGGCCGGGCTCCCGACGCCCGTCGCCGGGTGGGCCGCCCCCGGCTAAGCTCGAGCGTCCGGCCCTTCGCTCTCCCCCGATGGGACGCGGAGGGACGCAATGGAACGTAGGTCCGCGTGGGGGGGTTGCGGTCTCTCGTGCGTGTGTGGACTCGTAGCGGGCCACCGCCGGTGGTGGGGCTTCGGTGGGTCGGGGCGGTGTCCCTGGAGCCTCGCGCGCCGAGCCTAGGCTCCGTGGATCTCTCGGGCTTATGAGTCTCGCCTCGGGGGGAGACCTCCGGGGCCGGGTCTCTCGGCCGGCACCTAACAGCCGAATTAGAACTGCTGCGGACAAGGGGAATCCGACTGTTTAATTAAAACACAGCATCGTGAAGGCTCTTGGACCGGGTGTTGACACGATGTGAATTCTGCCCAGTGCTCTGAATGTCAAAGTGAAGAAATTCATCGAAGCGCGGGTTAACGGCGGGAGTAACTATGACTCTCTTAAGTTAGCCCCACTATACACTTTCTGGACAAAGGCCCATTCAAATATATTGCCATTGGACACTTATGACCACAGTGGGATTGTATGCCGGTTATGGATCCATAATGCCGTATAAAGCATGACCATTTGGACACTGAGTGATAACTTTTTCCAGTTTGATACCCGCGGCAAAATCGCCATTTGGACAGCACTAGGGGCACTGGTGCTCCATCTAGGAGTTCAGAACGTTGGGCCCATCCCTTTAGTATGTGTCACTTGGCTCTGATTGGCTCTGATTGGCTTTCTGAATGGAATAACCTACACCATCCAACTTCCAATATATTTAACAGTGTCATATATATTGCAAATGGGATGCATTCAACTTTGACCTCTCTAAAGTCCCGCCCAAAGCTTGGGGGAGGGTCTAAGGGTCCAGAAAGAGCGTAAAATGTCCAAATCAAATATAAATAAAATTTCTCTGGGCCTCTGGAAGCCTGGGCCTCTGGTAGCCTGGGCCTCTGGGCCTCTGGGCCTCTGGTAGCCTGGGTCTCTGGGTCTCTGGGACTCTGGGTCTCTGGGTCTCTGGGCCTCTGGGTCTCTGGGGCTCTGGGGCTCTGGGGCTCTGGGCCTCTGGGCCTCTGGTAGCCTGGGCCTCTGGTAGCCTGGGCCTCTGGGCCTCTGGGCCTCTGGGCCTCTGGGCCTCTGGGAGCCTGGGCCTCTGGTAGCCTGGGGCTCTGGGTCCCCGGGGCTCTGGGGCTCTTGGTCCCTGGGACTCTGGGGCTCTGGGTCTCTGGGACTCTGGGGCTCTGGGTCTCTGGGTCTCTGGGTCCCTGGGGCTCTGGGTCTCTGGGGCTCTGGGTCCCCGGGGCTCTGGGGCTCTTGGTCCCTGGGACTCTGGGGCTCTGGGTCTCTGGGTCCCCGGGGCTCTGGGGCTCTGGGTCCCCGGGGCTCTGGGGCTCTGGGACTCTGGGGCTCTGGGTCCCTGGGGCTCTGGGGCTCTGGGTCTCTGGGTCCCCGGGCTCTGGGGCTCTGGGTCCCCGGGGCTCTGGGGCTCTGGGGCTCTGGGGCTCTGGGTCTCTGGGTCTCTGGGTCTCTGGGTCTCTGGGGCTCTGGGGCTCTGGGTCTCTGGGGCTCTGGGGCTCTGGGCCTCTGGGGCTCTGGGGCTCTGGGGCTCTGGGTCTCTGGGACTCTGGGCCTCTGGGCCTCTGGGCCTCTGGGCCTCTGGGTCCCCGGGGCTCTGGGGCTCTGGGTCCCTGGGACTCTGGGACTCTGGGGCTCTGGGTCTCTGGGTCCCCGGGGCTCTGGGGCTCTGGGTCCCCGGGGCTCTGGGGCTCTGGGTCCCTGGGTCTCTGGGGCTCTGGGGCTCTGGGTCCCTGGGACTCTGGGACTCTGGGACTCTGGGGCTCTGGGTCTCTGGGTCCCCGGGGCTCTGGGGCTCTGGGTCCCCGGGGCTCTGGGGCTCTGGGTCCCTGGGACTCTGGGACTCTGGGACTCTGGGTCTCTGGGTCTCTGGGTCTCTGGGGCCCTGGGGCCCTGGGTCTCTGGGTCTCTGGGTCTCTGGGTCTCTGGGACTCTGGGCCTCTGGGTCTCTGGGTCTCTGGGTCTCTGGGACTCTGGGCCTCTGGGTCTCTGGGTCTCTGGGTCTCTGGGCCTCTGGGTCTCTGGGCCTCTGGGCCTCTGGGCCTCTGGGGCTCTGGGCCTCTGGGGCTCTGGGTCTCTGGGGCTCTGGGTCTCTGGGTCCCCGGGGCTCTGGGGCTCTGGGTCCCCGGGGCTCTGGGGCTCTGGGTCCCTGGGACTCTGGGGCTCTGGGGCTCTGGGTCTCTGGGTCTCTGGGTCCCCGGGGCTCTGGGTCTCTGGGTCTCTGGGCCTCTGGGTCTATGGGCCTCTGGGTCTCTGGGTCTCTGGGACTCTGGGCCTCTGGGTCTCTGGGCCTCTGGGCCTCTGGGCCTCTGGGCCTCTGGTAGCCTGGGTCTCTGGGCCTCTGGGGCTCTGGGCCTCTGGGCCTCTGGTAGCCTGGGCCTCTGGTAGCCTGGGCCTCTGGGCCTCTGGGAGCCTGGGCCTCTGGGCCTCTGGGAGCCAAAAGGAAGCTCCGGAGCTTAGGCGGCGGAGAGGTTGTTTGAATAAGGCCCGTTCAGGGAACCAGGGCGTTGGGTTTAATTAGGCCCCGGAGGTAGGCCCCGGTGGTAAACTCCGGGGCAAGCCTTATCAGAGGCCCAGGATGAGGTGTTCTTAATGTATTGGCTGATAGGGAGCCCCGGAGGTAGGGGACCCTTGGTGAAATTCATGCCGGGTTAGGGGACCAGGGCGTTGGGGTGAATAAGCCCCTGGAGGTAGGCACCGGTGGTAAGCTCCGGGGCAAGCCTAATCAGAGGCCCAGGATGAGGGTGTAATGAACTGGACAACCATCCCACTTCCCATGTATTGTACAGCAATTGGGCAACCATCCCACTTTCAATATATTGTGCGGCGTTTTGTCTCCCAGGTCCACCAGTGGGCAGAATGAACTTTGAGATTTGACGGAGGGTCCTTCCAATACATTATACAGCAATTGGGCAACCATCCCACTTCCAATATATTGTACAGCGATTGCGCAACCGTCCCACTTCCAATATATTGTGCGTCGTTTTGTCTCCCAGGTCCACCAGTGGGCAGGATGAACTTGCAATATATTATACAGCAATTGGGCAACCATCCCACTTCCAATATATTGTACAGCAATTGGGCAACCATCCCACTTCCAATATATTGTACAGCGATTGCTCAACCGTCCCACTTCCAATATATTGCGCGCCGTTTTGGCACCCAGGTCCACCAGTGGGCAGGATGAACTTGCAATATATTATACAGCAATTGGGCAACCATCCCACTTCCAATATATTGTACAGCGATTGCGCAACCGTCCCACTTCCAATATATTGCGCGCCGTTTTGGCTCCCAGGTCCACCAGTGGGCAGGATGAACTTGCAATATATTATACAGCAATTGGGCAACCATCCCACTTCCAATATATTTTAAGGTTCCAGGTCTACCAGTGGGCATCTTTTTTGACGGGGCAGGCTGATTGGTTTAGTCCGAGGGCGGGGGCTTAAGTGTGGGCCAGATAGGTTCGACCGGTGCGCCGGGTCCCTGGGGCTCTGGGTCTCTGGGTCTCTGGGTCCCTGGGTCCCTGGGTCCCTGGGGCTCTGGGGCTCTGGGTCTCTGGGTCCCTGGGTCCCTGGGTCCCTGGGTCCCTGGGGCTCTGGGTCTCTGGGTCCCTGGGACTCTGGGTCCCTGGGGCTCTGGGGCTCTGGGTCCCTGGGTCCCTGGGTCCCTGGGTCCCTGGGACTCTGGGGCTCTGGGGCTCTGGGGCTCTGGGGCTCTGGGTCCCTGGGGCTCTGGGTCTCTGGGTCCCTGGGTCCCTGGGTCCCTGGGGCTCTGGGTCCCTGGGGCTCTGGGTCCCTGGGACTCTGGGACTCTGGGACTCTGGGTCCCTGGGTCTCTGGGTCCCTGGGACTCTGGGTCCCTGGGACTCTGGGTCCCTGGGTCCTTGGGGCTCTGGGTCCCTGGGACTCTGGGGCTCTGGGGCTCTGGGGCTCTGGGTCTCTGGGTCCCTGGGGCTCTGGGGCTCTGGGGCTCTGGGTCTCTGGGTCCCTGGGACTCTGGGGCTCTGGGGCTCTGGGTCCCTGGGGCTCTGGGTCTCTGGGTCCCTGGGACTCTGGGTCTCTGGGTCCCTGGGACTCTGGGGCTCTGGGTCCCTGGGGCTCTGGGTCCCTGTGGCTCTGGGGCTCTGGGGCTCTGGGGCTCTGGGACTCTGGGGCTCTGGGGCTCTGGGTCCCTGGGACTCTGGGTCCCTGGGACTCTGGGGCTCTGGGGCTCTGGGTCTCTGGGTCCCTGGGACTCTGGGGCTCTGGGTCCCTGGGGCTCTGGGTCTCTGGGTCCCTGGGACTCTGGGGCTCTGGGTCCCTGGGGCTCTGGGACTCTGGGGCTCTGGGTCTCTGGGTCTCTGGGGCTCTGGGTCTCTGAGGCTCTGGGGCTCTGGGTCCCTGGGTCCCTGGGGCTCTGGGGCTCTGGGTCCCTGGGACTCTGGGTCTCTGGGTCCCTGGGGCTCTGGGGCTCTGGGACTCTGGGGCT
>NW_027100879.1:25000-40000 GCF_029633855.1 Hoplias malabaricus
GTCGCTCCCTTGAATGGTCCTGGATGTCAGCAGTTTCTGAAGAAGGGCGCCCTCTTGTGGTCCCATGGCCGAAGTACATGCTCTGAGCCCGGGTATCGCAGTGGGCGGAATGAGACTTAGAGGAATATTGACGGAGCCATGAGGGGCCTCCCCTGGAGGTCCCATGGCCGAGAAAAGTGCTCCGAGCCCGGGGTGATAGAGAACCGTGAACGCCGCGGTCTAAGACCTCGGGTATCGCAGTGGGCGGAATGAGACTTAGAGGAATGATGACGGAGCCATGAGGGGCCTCCCCTGGAGGTCCCATGGCCGAGAAAAGTGCTCCGAGCCCGGGGTGATAGAGAACCGTGAACGCCGCGGTTAAAGACCTCGGGTATCGCAGTGGGCGGAATGAGACTTAGAGGAATGATGACGGAGCCATGAGGGGCCTCCCCTGGAGGTCCCATGGCCGAGAAAAGTGCTCCGAGCCCGGGGTGATAGAGAACCGTGAACGCCGCGGTTAAAGACCTCGGGTATCGCAGTGGGCGGAATGAGACTTAGAGGAATGATGACGGAGCCATGAGGGGCCTCCCCTGGAGGTCCCATGGCCGAGAAAAGTGCTCCGAGCCCGGGGTGATAGAGAACCGTGAACGCCGCGGTTAAAGACCTCGGGTATCGCAGTGGGCGGAATGAGACTTAGAGGAATGATGACGGAGCCAGGAAGGGCCTCCCCTGGAGGTCCCATGGCCGAGAAAAGTGCCCCGAGCCCGGGGTGATAGAGAACCGTGAACGCCGCGGTTAAAGGCCTCGGGTATCGCAGTGGGCGGAATGAGACTTAGAGGAATGATGACGGAGCCATGAGGGGCCCCCCCTGGAGGTCCCATGGCCGAGAAAAGTGCCCCGAGCCCGGGGAGATAGAGAACCGTAAAGCGCGCGGGTTTGGGGCTCGGGTCTTCCAGTGGGCGGAGTGAGACTTAAAGGAATATTGACGGAGCCATGAAGGGCCCCCCCTGGAGGTCCCATGGCCGAGAAAAGTGCTCCGAGCCCGGGGAGATAGAGAACCGTAAAGCGCGCGGGTTTGGGGCTCGGGTCTTCCAGTGGGCGGAGTGAGACTTAAAGGAATATTGACGGAGCCATGAAGGGCCCCCCCTGGAGGTCCCATGGCCGAGAAAAGTGCCCCGAGCCCGGGGAGATAGAGAACCGTAAAGCGCGCGGGTTTGGGGCTCGGGTCTTCCAGTGGGCGGAGTGAGACTTAAAGGAATATTGACGGAGCCATGAAGGGCCCCCCCTGGAGGTCCCATGGCCGAGAAAAGTGCTCCGAGCCCGGGGAGATAGAGAACCGTAAAGCGCGCGGGTTTGGGGCTCGGGTCTTCCAGTGGGCGCTCGTTCCAGCGGCGCGGGCTGGATGGTTTAGTCCGAGGAGGAGTGCTTAAGTGTGGGCCGGATAGGTTCGAGAGGTGCGCTGGGTTGGTGGAGGTCCAGCCCCGGAGGTTTGGAGCGGGGCGATGTAGCGAGCGAGGCCGAGTCGGGTGAGCCTGGGCCGGGCATGGGCGTTGGCGGCGATGGGGGTCTTCTCCCCGGAGGTTTGGAGCGGGCGATGGAGCGAGCGAGGCCGAGTCGGGTGAGCCTGGGCCGGGCATGGGCGTTGGCAGCGACGGGGGTGTCTTCCCCGGAGGTAAGTACCGTGGGGGGCAAGCGTGAGATATTCCAGGCCGGGAAAAGTGAGCTAAATTCGGCAAAGCGTTGTTAAAAAGGGGGGTCGGTTGATTTTTTTGTTAAATCTAAACGAACAAAGGGTGCGAGGCGTGAAAATTGCATTCAGCCGTGATTTTTTGGCAAAGTGCTAACCCTAGTGTTCTCCCAGTGGGACGTTTTAAAGTAGGACTTAGAAAAATTTCTGACCCTCTTCGCCCTAGGTAGCAAGCCCAAAACGGAGCACCTCGGAGAGGTAAAAATTCAGAGGGCATGGGGGTTTCCAGTGCGGTGCCGTCAGGACATTAGGGTTCCTTTAGAAAAGACGAAAGTTTGGGTACACCGTATGTAACTATGACAAGCCCAAGGCTCTGGTTCGCCTGTGGGCATGAATATAGTGAGATTTCCGCGTTATCTCACTGGAGGTGACCCCGGAACGGTTCAAAACCTAAGTCGAGACTTCCATGGGACCCCGGCGATGGGAGTTTGAAGCCCGAGGAGTGACGCCCTCTGGGCTAAGGTTGGTGGTAGGTTCGGCCCCCCTTTCTGGAGGTCTAAACTGACTTCCATGGACCCCGGTGATGCGAATTTGATGCCCGATGAGGAGCACACCTCTGGGCTAAGGGTGGTGGTATGCTCGGCCCCCCCCTCTGGATGTTTAAACTGACTTCCATGGACCCCGGTGATGCGAATTTGATGCCCGAGGAGTGACTCACCTCTGGGCTAAGGGTGGTGGTATGCTCGGCCCCCCCTCTGGAGGTCTAAACTGACTTCCATGGACCCCGGTGATGCGAATTTGATGCCCGAGGAGTGACTCACCTCTGGGCTAAGGGTGGTGGTATACTCGGCCCCCCCTCTGGAGGTCTCGAATGACTTCCATGGACCCCGGTGATGCGAATTTGATGCCCGATGAGGAGCACACCTCTGGGCTAAGGGTGGTGGTATGCTCGGCCCCCCCCCTCTGGATGTTTAAACTGACTTCCATGGACCCCGGTGATGCGAATTTGATGCCCGAGGAGTGACTCACCTCTGGGCTAAGGGTGGTGGTATGCCCAGCCCCCCCTCTGGAGGTCTCGAATGACTTCCATGGACCCCGGTGAAGCGTATTTCATGCCCGATGAGGAGCACACCTCTGGGCTAAGGGTGGTGGTATGCTCAGCCCCCCCTCTGGAGGTCTAAACTGACTTCCATGGACCCCGGTGATGCGAATTTGATGCCCGAGGAGTGACTCACCTCTGGGCTAAGGGTGGTGGTATGCCCGGCCCCCCCTCTGGAGGTCTCGAATGACTTCCATGGACCCCGGTGAAGCGTATTTCATGCCCGATGAGGAGCACACCTCTGGGCTAAGGGTGGTGGTATGCTCAGCCCCCCCTCTGGAGGTCTAAACTGACTTCCATGGACCCCGGTGATGCGAATTTGATGCCCGAGGAGTGACTCACCTCTGGGCTAAGGGTGGTGGTATGCCCGGCCCCCCCTCTGGAGGTCTCGAATGACTTCCATGGACCCCGGTGAAGCGTATTTCATGCCCGATGAGGAGCACACCTCTGGGCTAAGGGTGGTGGTATGCTCAGCCCCCCCTCTGGAGGTCTAAACTGACTTCCATGGACCCCGGTGATGCGAATTTGATGCCCGAGGAGTGACTCACCTCTGGGCTAAGGGTGGTGGTATGCCCGGCCCCCCCTCTGGAGGTCTCGAATGACTTCCATGGACCCCGGTGAAGCGTATTTCATGCCCGATGAGGAGCACACCTCTGGGCTAAGGGTGGTGGTATGCTCAGCCCCCCCTCTGGAGGTCTAAACTGACTTCCATGGACCCCGGTGATGCGAATTTGATGCCCGAGGAGTGACTCACCTCTGGGCTAAGGGTGGTGGTATGCCCGGCCCCCCCTCTGGAGGTCTCGAATGACTTCCATGGACCCCGGTGAAGCGTATTTCATGCCCGATGAGGAGCACACCTCTGGGCTAAGGGTGGTGGTATGCTCAGCCCCCCCTCTGGAGGTCTAAACTGACTTCCATGGACCCCGGTGATGCGAATTTCATGCCCGAGGAGTGATGCCCTCTGGGCTAAGGGTGGTGGTAAGCCCGGCCCCCCCTCTCTGGAGGTCTAGATTGACTTCCATGGACCCCGGTTAAGCGTATTTCATGCCCGAGGAGTGACGCCCTCTGGGCTAAGGGTGGTGGTATGCCCGGCCCCCCCTCTGGAGGTCTCCAAAACCTAAGTCGAGACTTCCATGGACCCCGGTTATCCGAATTTCATGCCCGAGGAGTGACGCCCTCTGGGCTTAGGGTGGTGGTAAGCCCGGCCCCACTCTCTGGAGGTCTAAACTGACTTCCATGGACCCCGGTGATCCGAATTTCATGCCCGAGGAGTGACGCCCTCTCGGCTAGGGTGGTGGTAAGTGCAGCCCCCCCTCTCTGGAGGTCTAAAATGACTTCCATGGACCCCGGTGAAGCGAATTTCATGCCCGAGGAGTGACGCCCTCTCGGCTAGGGTGGTGGTAAGCCAGGCCCCCCCTCTCTGGAGGTCAAAACTGACTTCCATGGACCCCGGTATAGCGTATTTCATGCCCGAGGAGTGACGCCCTCTGGGCTAAGGGTGGTGGTATGCCCGGCCCCCCCTCTGGAGGTCTCCAAAACCTAAGTCGAGACTTCCATGGACCCCGGTTATCCGAATTTCATGCCCGAGGAGTGACGCCCTCTGGGCTTAGGGTGGTGGTAAGCCCGGCCCCACTCTCTGGAGGTCTAAACTGACTTCCATGGACCCCGGTTATCTGAATTTCATGCCCGAGGAGTGACGCCCTCTGGGCTTAGGGTGGTGGTAAGCCCGGCCCCACTCTCTGGAGGTCTAAACTGACTTCCATGGACCCCGGTTATCCGAATTTCATGCCCGAGGAGTGATGAACCTCTGGGCTAAGGGTGGTGGTAAGTGCAGCCCCCCCTCTGGAGGTTTCCAAAACCTAAGTCGAGACTTCCATGGACCCCGGTGATGCGAATTTCAAGCCCGAGGAGTGGTGCCCTCTGGGCTAAGGGTGGTGGTAAGCCCGGCCCCCCCCTCTCTGGAGGTCTAAAAGGACTTCCATGGACCCCGGTATAGCGTATTTCATGCCCGAGGAGTGACGCCCTCTGGGCTTAGGGTGGTGGTAAGTGCAGCCCCCCCTCTGGAGGTTTCCAAAACCTAAGTCGAGACTTCCATGGACCCCGGTGATGCGAATTTCAAGCCCGAGGAGTGGTGCCCTCCGGGCTAAGGGTGGTGGTAAGCCCGGCCCCCCCTCTCTGGAGGTCTAAACTGACTTCCATGGACCCCGGTGTAGCGTATTTCATGCCCGAGGAGTGACGCCCTCTGGGCTTAGGGTGGTGGTAAGCCAGGCCCCCCCCCTCTCTGGAGGTCAAAATTGACTTCCATGGACCCCGGTTATCCGAATTTTATGCCCGAGGAGTGACGCCCTCTGGGCTAAGGGTGGTGGTAAGTCCGGCTCCCACCCTCTGGATGCGTTCAAAACCTAAGTCGAGACTTCCATGGACCCCGGTGATGCGAAGTGACATGCCCGAAGAGTGGTGCCTTCTGGGCTAAGGTTGTGATAAGCCCGGTCTCTCCTCTGGAGGTCTGTGGTTTTAAAGTGAATATTTTCTAAGTCCCTCACCTGAGATTTTAAGAGAATCAGGACCCTCCTCAAGCCTCGTAGCGAGTCCGAGGGAGGTTCATCGTTGTCGGCTATGCGAAAGGGGTTCAGACGCCTCTAATCCTGTGGGCATATGGTTTCTCAGCCTGGTGCCGTCGGGATATTAGGGAGGCATTAAATCAGACGTAAGTTTGGGTAACAGCGATGCGAAACGCTATGCCCAAAGGAGTGGCTTCCCGATGGGCTTGAAATAATGGGAATGTCCGCTCTGCTTCCCTGGATGTGTTCAAAACCTAAGTCGAGACATCCGTAGACCCCGTTGATGCGAATTCCATGCCCGAGGAGTGACGCCCTCTGGGCTTAAGGGTGGTGGTAAGACCGGCCCCACTCTCTGGAGGTCTAAACTGACTTCCATGGACCCCGGTGATTCGAATTTCAAGCCCGAGGAGGTGCACACCTCCGGGCTAAGGGGATGGTTTGGGTGGCCTCCCCTCTGGATGTGTTCAAAACCTAAGTTGAGACATCCATAGACCCCGGTAATCCGAATTTCATGCCCGAGGAGTGACGCCCTCTGGGCTTAAGAGTGGTGGTAAGACCGGCCCCACTCTCTGGAGGTCTAAACTGACTTCCATGGACCCCGGTGATGCGAATTTCATGCCCGAGGAGTGGCGCCCTCTGGGCTAAGAGTGGTGGTAAGACCGGCCCCACTCTCTGGATGTCTAAAATGACTTCCATGGACCCCGGTGATTCGAATTTGAAGCCCGAGGAGGTGCACACCTCCGGGCTAAGGGGATGGTTTGGGTGGCCTCCCCTCTGGATGTGTTCAAAACCTAAGTTGAGACATCCATAGACCCCGGTAATCCGAATTTCATGCCCGAGGAGTGACGCCCTCTGGGCTTAAGGGTGGTGGTAAGACCGGCCCCACTCTCTGGATGTCTAAAATGACTTCCATGGACCCCGGTGATGCGAATACACAAGCCCGAGGAGTGGCACACCTCTGGGCTAAGGGGATGGTTTGGGTTGCCTCCCCTCTGGAGGTCTAAAAATGACTTCCATAGACCCCGGCGAAGCGAATTTAAAGCCCGAGGACTGGCACCCCTCTGGGCTAAGGGGATGGTTAGGGTGGCCTCCCCTCTGGATGTCTAAAATGACTTCCATGGACCCCGGTGATGCGAATACACAAGCCCGAGGATTGGCACACCTCTGGGCTAAGGGGATGGTTTGGGTTGCCTCCCCTCTGGAGGTCTAAAAATGACTTCCATAGACCCCGGCGAAGCGAATTTAAAGCCCGAGGACTGGCACCCCTCTGGGCTAAGGGGATGGTTAGGGTGGCCTCCCCTCTGGATGTCTAAAATGACTTCCATGGACCCCGGTGATGCGAATACACAAGCCCGAGGAGTGGCACACCTCTGGGCTAAGGGGATGGTTTGGGTTGCCTCCCCTCTGGAGGTCTAAAAAATGACTTCCATAGACCCCGGCGAAGCGAATTTAAAGCCCGAGGACTGGCACCCCTCTGGGCTAAGGGTGGTGGTTAATCCGGCCCCCCCTTCTGGATGTGTTCAAAACCTAAGTCGAGACATCCATGGACCCCCGGTGATGCGAAGTGACATGCCCGAGGAGTGACGCCCTCTGGGCTAAGGTTGTGATAAGCCCGGTCTCTCCTCTGGAGGTCTGTGGTTTTAAAGTGAAAATTTTCTAAGTCCCTCACCTGAGATTTTAAGAAAATCAGGACCCTCCTCAAGCCTCGTAGCGAGTCCGAGGGAGGTTCATCGTTGTCGGCTATGCGAACGAGGTTCCAACGCCTCAAATCCTGTGGGCATATGGTTTCTCAGCCTGGTGCCGTCGGGATATTAGGGAGGCATTAAATCAGACGTAAGTTTGGGTAACAGCGATGCGAAACGCTATGCCCAAAGGAGTGGCTTCCCGATGGGCTTGAAATAATGGGAATGTCCGCTCTGCTTCCCTGGATGTGTTCAAAACCTAAGTCGAGACATCCGTAGACCCCGTTGATGCGAATTCCATGCCCGAGGAGTGGCACACCTCTGGGCTAAGGGTTGGTGGTAAGTCAGGCCCCACCCTCTGGAGGTTTTCAAAACCTAAGTCGAGACCTCCGTAGACCCCGGTGATGCGAATACCGAAGCCCGAGGACTGGCACCCCTCTGGGCTAGGGTGGGGATAAGATATGCCCCCACCCTCTGGAGGTTTTCAAAACCTAAGTCGAGACCTCCGTAGACCCCGGTGATGCGAAATGACATGCCCGAGGACTGGCACCCCTCTGGGCTAGGGTGGGGATAAGATATGCCCCCACCCTCTGGAGGTTTTTAAAACCTAAGTCGAGACCTCCATAGAACCCCGGTGATGCGAAGTGACATGCCCGAGGACTGGCACCCCTCTGGGCTAGGGTGGTGGTTAATCCGGCCCCACCTCTGGAGGTTTTCAAAACCTAAGTCGAGACCTCCATAGACCCCGGTGATGCGAATACCGAAGCCCGAGGACTGGCACCCCTCTGGGCTAGGGTGGTGGTTAATCCGGCCCCCCCTCTGGAGGTTTTCAAAACCTAAGTCGAGACCTCCATAGACCCCGGTGATGCGAATACCGAAGCCCGAGGACTGGCACCCCTCTGGGCTAAGGGGATGGTTTGGGTGGCCTCCCCTTCAATCCCGATGATTCGTTCGATATATGCCCAGGGAGGTGAACACTTCTCTGGGCGTGAGGGGGTCGAGCGTATGAGGGTTGTACCCCGTTATGGTTCCTACTATAAACGAATCCGAGCGGCGGGTCCACAGGCCACCGACCACCTGCCCACTTGCGGGGTGGGTGCGACGGGCCGCCCGCCGGCAGTTGTCCCCGTTCCTAACCTAACTCTTGCCCGTGCGCGAGTCGAAAGGGGCATACAAACCCCCGAGGCGAAGACCGGCGTTCCGCTTGGTCTAATGTGGGATCTCCCAGATTTTCCCCTCCGCGGGGACTTGGGAGCGCACCACCGGGCCCCCGCGCTGGAAACGGCCGGAGGCAAAGAGCGCATTAGAGGTGTCACGGATCGGTCTTTTTAAACGGACCGCGGCTGGAAGTTCGCAGGGGAAGAGGCGCTCGGTTTACGGTTCCCGGGCCCGACCCCCTTCGTCTTCTTAAATCGAGAAAACTAACCGTAGGCTCCGGGGGGGCGAATCGTAAAACCTTTGCCGACCTCCTCGCACTGCGAGGGGGCCAGGATTTTGCGGCTTGTCCGCGTATCGGTCCTACCAAGGACCGCGGCTGGAAGTTCGGTGGTGAGCCCTCGACCTTACGAGATTGGGGGCAAAACCCTTCGTCTTCTGAACATCAGACGGCTCCGGGGGGGGCGTACCGTAAAACCTATGCCGACCTCCTCGCGCTTTGAGGGGGCCAGGAAATTCTCTTCCATTCTCTTCCCTTAAACGGACGTCCTTTACGCCCGTTCGAAATGCGGCATACCCGGAGCACCAGGGGCAGGCTTCTAATCCGAAATAATACCGGCTTTTAGAACGATCCTCCCCGCCACGTGCTCCAGCCTCCATGGCTCGTGGACCCCCCGTAACAGGGGGTCCGCTTGTCCCAGAATCGTTCCGAGGGAGACTTAGCCGATCCGTCGGTCTAATTTCCACCGCAGTTTGGGTCCGTTAAAAGGTCCGAGTCGGTGGTGCCTTAGGGTCGGGATCCTATTGAGGGAAGGAACCGGCCCCTAGCCTGCACCGTCCGGGCCTTGAATCGTACATTTTCCAAGTAGTCAAACCCCCGATTGCAGACCCACCTCCGGGGGGTCTCGTTCGAAAAGCCTTTCCGCGGTGCGCGTCTCTTCCTCCTTCGGGGGGTCGAGTTCCACGCACCACCGACTCTCTCTCTTTCCCCAAGCCGGGTTTGAGTACCAGAGGGATCGGCCTGGTTGATCCTGCCAGTATCATATGCTTGTCTCAAAGATTAAGCCATGCAAGTCTAAGTACACACGGGCGTTGGTACAGTGAAACTGCGAATGGCTCATTAAATCAGTTATGGTTCCTTTGATCGCTCCACACGTTACTTGGTATAACTGTGGTAATTCCAGAGCTAATACATGCAAACGAAGCGTTGGAAGTGGGGGTGCCGTTTCGAGGTGGTCGGTGACTGGTTCACCTTCCCCCCTCGGCGCCCCCCACGGATACGTGCATTTATCAGAACCAAAAAACCCCCTCCCGACTCCGGTCGGGTCCGCTTTGGTGACTCTAGATAACCTTTGGCCGATCGCAGAGCCCTTCGGGGCGGCGACGTCTCATTCGAGTGTCTGCCCTATCAACTTTCGACGGTAGTCTACGGGACTACGTGTGGTGACCACGGGTAACGGGGAATCTGGGTTCGATTCCGGAGAGGGAGCCTGAGAAACGGCTACCACATCCAAGGAAGGCAGCAGGCGCGCAAATTACCCATTCCCGACACGGGGAGGTAGTGACGAAAAATATCGGTGCGAGGCCCCGTTTGAAGGTTTCGGGACCGAAATGAACTCAATCTACGTCCGTGGGTGAGGACCCATTGGAGGGCAAGTCTGGTGCCAGCAGCCGCGGTAATTCCAGCTCCAATAGCGTATGTTAACGTTGCTGCAGTTAAAAAGCTCGTAGTTGGATCCGGGGACGGGTCCCGGCTGCCGGGCCTCTGCCCGTCCGGACTTCGCGGTGGGAAGCTGCCCCTCTCCGGGGGGGTTGGGGACCCCCCGCGGGTCTCTGGGTGGAGGTCGCGGGACCTTGTCCCTACTCATCCGGTGTCCTCTGCTCCCTTCCTCCGCGGAGAGGCCCTTAGCTGGGTCGTCCGCCGCGGTTGAATACGTGGGGGGCGGAAGGGTCCGGTGCGTTTACTTTGAACAAAACAGAGTGCTCAAAGCAGGCCGAAGCGTGCCTTGAATGGACTGAGCTAGGAATAATGGAATAAGGCCTTCCCATGGGGGGCGAGTCGGAGCTCTTCGGCGAGGCGGCCGGGCGGGGCCGTTTTCTGGCCGCCGCACGGTTCCCCGAGCCGGGGGGGTATCCGACCGCTCTCTTGGTCCTATTTCGTGGGTTTGACGGACCAAAGGTCATGATTAAGAGGGACGGCCGGGGGCATTCGTACCGCACCGAGAGAGGTGAAATTCGTAGACCGGTGCGGGACGGACAAAAGCGAAGGCATTTGCCAAGAATGTTTTCATTAATCAAGAACGAAAGTCGGAGGATCGAAGACGATCAGGTACCGTCGTAGTTCCGACCGTAAACTATGCCGACCCGCGATCCGGCGGCGTTGGGTTAACGACTATGACCCGCCGGGCAGCGTCCGGGAAACCACGAGTCTTTGGGCTCTGGGGGGAGTACGGTTGCAAAGCTGAAACTTAAAGGAATTGACGGAAGGGCACCACCAGGAGTGGAGCTTGCGGCTTAATTTGACTCAACGCGGGGAACCTAACCCGGCCCGGACACGGTAAGGATTGACAGATTGACGGCTCTTTCTCGATTCTGTGGGTGGTGGTGCATGGCCGTTGGTAGTTCGTGGAGCGATTCGTCTGGTCAATTCCGGTAACGAACGAGATCCCATCCTTTAAGTAGTTACACGGCCCCTCTCCTGGGTCGGACTCTATCCCCGAAGGTCCCCGTTCGCGGGGGGTCCCCATCGGGGTGGGGGTGTTGGGGGTTTCGGCGGGGGTCCGGTTCTACCCCGGATCGGTTCGGGGAGGTGATGCGGTTGACGGGGGTTCAGTTCTGCGTCGAGTGGGTGGCTCCGGCCTCTCCCCTTCGCGTTCGGTTCCCTCCCCGATGCCGTCCGCACCTCGTTCCGCTCTCCGGGTGTGGGTTGTCCGTCCTTCGCCTTCGCCTTCCCTCTCCCCTCCCCGGTGCCCTCCCGCTTACCGCGGGCCTGAAGGTTGGGGTTCGCCCGGTGGGAATCAGCGGTCGGTGGCTAAACTTCTTAGAGCGATTTGTGGCACAGAAGCCACTTGAGAAATGGAGCAATAACAGGTCTGTGATGCCCTTAGAAGTCCGGGGTCGCACGTGAGCTACAATGGCTGGTTCAACATGTAAGTTACCCTACGCCGAGAGGTGCGGGCAATCCTATGAACGCCATTCCCCGCTGGGGACAGGGGATTGCAACTATTCCCCTCGAACGAGGAATTCCAAGTAGGCGCGGGTCACCAGCCCGCGTCGATTAAGTCCCTGCCCTTTGTACACACCGCCCGTCGCTACTACCGATCGGATGCCTCGGTGAGGTCCTCGGACCGTCCCCGGGGCGGCCCTCGAACGGGGGTCGCCTCCGGGCGATGGGAAGTCGATCGAACCCGGACATCTAGAGGGAGTAAAAGTCGTAACAAGGTTTTCGTAGGGGAACCTGCGGAAGGATCAATAACGGTGACCTGGCCGCGGTCGGCGCCCGCCGTCCGTGCCGGTTGTCGAGTCGGACTCGAGAGGCCGAACCTCCCCCCCGGCGGGTACCTTCAAGGTATGGACCGCAGAAGCCTCGTACCTTTCGTCGTCGGCCGACGTGAGTCTCTCCCCCCTCCGGGTGGGTGGACGTAGCGAGCCGGCTTCGGAACTCGGGGTTATGCGAGGACCGCCTTAGGTGCATAGGTACCCCGGTCCGCCCCTCCCGTTCGCGGGGGGAAGAGTGGCGCCGGAGCCGCCCGCCGGGTAGTTAAACCCAAAAAACCATTGATCGTTGAAGGCTTGATTGTGCGTGCGCGAGTCAAAGGGGCTTACTCACCCCCAGGGCGTTGGCCGGTGCTCGCCGGCCTCGGTGGGATCTCCCTGAACCCATCCCCCCGGCACAGGGGGCGGTGGTGGACGGGAGCGTACCGCCGGGCGAAACTCTTTCCCCTCACGGGGTTAGAGCGGAGCTTAAGAGCGCATGCAAAATACCCCCGATGTTGGCTTCGCAGAGACGGACCGTATAATAGTCTAAGGCCGGTGCGCGAGTTGAAGGGGCCTCACGAACCCCGGATGCGTTTATAAACACCCGAAAGGAGACGGCCGGTGCCCGCCGGTCCTGACTAGGTGGGATCTACCCAGCGCCTTCCCCTAAGCGGGGACTTGGGAGCGTACCACCGGGCCTCGCTCATACCCTCCGGGGTGGAGAGCTTGGCTTTGAGCGCACGCCTGAATGCCTTAGACCGGGACCCGTAACGCAGCGAACCAAACCCCTGGGCCTCGCCGGGAACGGCGGGTGCCTAGACCCCGGTCTCCTAAACCACGTAAGTCTCGGGCACCTACTCGGGCGATCGTCCCCCGGGCCGTAACTCCTCGGTCCGGTGGTGACGCCCAGGTTCAATGACCTTTCCCCCCCTGCACGGGGGTGGAAGGCACCCGGCTTGAAATATATTGGCAAAAATTGTCTCTTGTTCGAATGGCTTCCTTCGCCCGGCCTGTAACGGGCCGGGCACAAACCCGAATACGACTCTTAGCGGTGGATCACTCGGCTCGTGCTTCGATGAAGAACGCAGCCATCTGCGTTAACTAATGTGAATTGCAGGACACAGATCATCGAAATTTCGAACGCATATTGCGGCCGCGGGGGTCCATCCCGCGGCCACGCCTGTCTGAGGGTCGCTTTACCCATCGATCGGTCTCCGCGCCCCCGCTGAGAGAGAGAGACCGCGGCTGGAAGCTCGCAGGGCCTGAAAACGGCCCTTCGTCTTCCCAAACGAAGACTCGGTTCCGAGCCAGTCCACGCGGCCCGTGTTGCGAGAGAGCTCCGTACAGGGAACGGAGGGAGAGCCGAGTAGGTCCGGGTCCACGTCCGTTACGGTCTCTCCCCGAGTCCCGAGCGGGGCTCCGCGCAGTCGGACGCGGGGGTGGCGAGTGCCGATTAAACCCAGCGAGCGGGCGAGTGAGCGGGCGGGCGAGCGGCCGGGGTGGGGGGGAAGGTGTCGCGGAGTTCGGTCTCGTGCCGGGCTCTCGCCCCTCGCCCCTAGCCTTCGGCCCTCCGCCTCCGCCCTCGCCCCCGCATAAGAAACCTCTGTGTGCGGCCTCAGATCAGACGAGACGACCCGCTGAACTTAAGCATATCAGTAAGCGGAGGAAAAGAAACTAACAAGGATTCCCTTAGTAGCGGCGAGCGAACAGGGAAGAGCCCAGCGCTGAATCCCACTTTCCCCTGACCGGGGTTGGCCGGGAAATGTAGCGTACGGAAGTCCGTAAGATCCGTCTCGGTGCGGACGCGGGACCAAGTCCTCGCGAACGTGGCTTCTTCCCATAGACGGTGAAAGCCCGGTAGCGAGTCCCGCGTTCCCGCCCGGGTAGGTCGGGCTTCTCGGAGTCGGGTTGCTTGTGAATGCAGCCCAAAGCGGGTGGTAAACTCCATCTAAGGCTAAATACCGGCACGAGACCGATAGCGAACCGAGTACCGTGAGGGAAAGTTGAAACAGGACTTTGAAGAGAGAGTTCAACAGAGCGTGAAACCGTTGAGAGGTAAACGTACGGGGACCGAGAAGACTGCCCCGGGGGATTCAGCCGGGCGGACGGCCCCGCGCTCGTCGGGTTCCGCGGTCGGGGGTGCGAGCGTATCCGGGCGAGAGGGGTGGGGTGCCGACTCCACCGCTCCCCGCTTCGGCTCTGCGCTTCGCCTCTGGACTTCGGGCCTGTCGGGCGTACGGAGGTCCGGCCCCGCCCGGTGTACTTTCCCCGCGTGGTGGTGAGTCGCGACCGGCTCCGGTTAGGCTTGGAAGGGCCCGAGGGTGAAGGTAGGTCCGTCCGGAGAAGGGAGTCCCCACGCGGCCCCCGGACACGGGCGTTCCGCTACAGCCCCTCGCTCCGACTTCGCCGATAACGCCGGGGCCGTGGAGCAATGTCCTTTCCGCGTTCTCCCCTCCTCCGGGATGGGGATGGGGGCCCCCCCCGATCGTTCGGTCGAAGCGGGCCGGCTGGGCTGTCCTCAGCCCCGGGCTAGGCCCGCTACGGCGATGCGGGGGGCGATCCAGGCCCACAGCACCCGAACGCCTAAGGTCAGCGGCTAAGTTCGGACCCCGAACGACCCGTCTTGAAACACGGACCAAGGAGTCTAACGCGTATGCGAGTCGAAGGGACCAGAACCCCCGGAGGCGCAACGAAGGTGAAGGCCGGCGCGCGTCGGCTGAGGTGGGATCCGTCCTAACCCTCCGAGGGGGCGGGCGGCGCACCACCGGCCTGCTCTTCCCACGTGCGGAGAGCGGAGCCAGAGCATACGCGGTGGTACCCGAAAGATGGTGAACTATGCCTGGGCAGGGCGAAGCCAGGGGAAACCCTGAGTGGAGGCCCGCAGCGGTCCTGACGTGCAAATCGGTCGTCCGACCTGGGTATAGGGGCGAAAGACTAATCGAACCATCTAGTAGCTGGTTCCCTCCGAAGTTTCCCTCAGGATAGCCGGCGCCGAAACTTCAAGTTTTATCCGGTAAAGAAATGACTGGAGGCCGCGGGGCCGAAACGGGCCTCGCCCTACTCTCAAACTTTAAATGGGTAAGAGGCCCGGCTCGCAGGCTTGGAGCCGGGCATGGAATTGACGGTGCCGAGTGGGCCACTTTTGGTAAGCAGAACTGGTGCTGCGGGATGAACCGAACGCGCGGGTTAAGGCGCCCGACGCAGACGCTCATCAGACCCCAAGAAAGGTGTCGGTTGATATAGACAGCGGGGCGGTGGCCATGGAAGTCGGCATCCGCTAAGGAGTGTGTAACAACTCACCTGCCGAATCAACTGGCCCTGAAAATGGATGGCGCTGGAGCGTCGGGCCCATACCCGGCC
>NW_027100879.1:45000-55000 GCF_029633855.1 Hoplias malabaricus
GCATGGGCGTTGGCAGCGACGGGGGTGTCTTCCCCGGAGGTAAGTACCGTGGGGGGCAAGCGTGAGATATTCCAGGCCGGGAAAAGTGAGCTAAATTCGGCAAAGCGTTGTTAAAAAGGGGGGTCGGTTGATTTTTTTGTTAAATCTAAACGAACAAAGGGTGCGAGGCGTGAAAATTGCATTCAGCCGTGATTTTTTGGCAAAGTGCTAACCCTAGTGTTCTCCCAGTGGGACGTTTTAAAGTAGGACTTAGAAAAATTTCTGACCCTCTTCGCCCTAGGTAGCAAGCCCAAAACGGAGCACCTCGGAGAGGTAAAAATTCAGAGGGCATGGGGGTTTCCAGTGCGGTGCCGTCAGGACATTAGGGTTCCTTTAGAAAAGACGAAAGTTTGGGTACACCGTATGTAACTATGACAAGCCCAAGGCTCTGGTTCGCCTGTGGGCATGAATATAGTGAGATTTCCGCGTTATCTCACTGGAGGTGACCCCGGAACGGTTCAAAACCTAAGTCGAGACTTCCATGGGACCCCGGCGATGGGAGTTTGAAGCCCGAGGAGTGACGCCCTCTGGGCTAAGGTTGGTGGTAGGTTCGGCCCCCCTTTCTGGAGGTCTAAACTGACTTCCATGGACCCCGGTGATGCGAATTTGATGCCCGATGAGGAGCACACCTCTGGGCTAAGGGTGGTGGTATGCTCGGCCCCCCCCCTCTGGATGTTTAAACTGACTTCCATGGACCCCGGTGATGCGAATTTGATGCCCGAGGAGTGACTCACCTCTGGGCTAAGGGTGGTGGTATGCTCGGCCCCCCCTCTGGAGGTCTAAACTGACTTCCATGGACCCCGGTGATGCGAATTTGATGCCCGAGGAGTGACTCACCTCTGGGCTAAGGGTGGTGGTATACTCGGCCCCCCCTCTGGAGGTCTCGAATGACTTCCATGGACCCCGGTGATGCGAATTTGATGCCCGATGAGGAGCACACCTCTGGGCTAAGGGTGGTGGTATGCTCGGCCCCCCCCTCTGGATGTTTAAACTGACTTCCATGGACCCCGGTGATGCGAATTTGATGCCCGAGGAGTGACTCACCTCTGGGCTAAGGGTGGTGGTATGCTCGGCCCCCCCTCTGGAGGTCTAAACTGACTTCCATGGACCCCGGTGATGCGAATTTGATGCCCGAGGAGTGACTCACCTCTGGGCTAAGGGTGGTGGTATACTCGGCCCCCCCTCTGGAGGTCTCGAATGACTTCCATGGACCCCGGTGATGCGAATTTGATGCCCGATGAGGAGCACACCTCTGGGCTAAGGGTGGTGGTATGCTCGGCCCCCCCTCTGGAAGTCTAAACTGACTTCCATGGACCCCGGTGATGCGAATTTGATGCCCGAGGAGTGACTCACCTCTGGGCTAAGGGTGGTGGTATGCTCGGCCCCCCCTCTGGAGGTCTCGAATGACTTCCATGGACCCCGGTGATGCGAATTTGATGCCCGATGAGGAGCACACCTCTGGGCTAAGGGTGGTGGTATGCTCGGCCCCCCCTCTGGAAGTCTAAACTGACTTCCATGGACCCCGGTGATGCGAATTTGATGCCCGAGGAGTGACTCACCTCTGGGCTAAGGGTGGTGGTATGCTCGGCCCCCCCCTCTGGAGGTCTCGAATGACTTCCATGGACCCCGGTGATGCGAATTTGATGCCCGATGAGGAGCACACCTCTGGGCTAAGGGTGGTGGTATGCTCGGCCCCCCCTCTGGAAGTCTAAACTGACTTCCATGGACCCCGGTGATGCGAATTTGATGCCCGAGGAGTGACTCACCTCTGGGCTAAGGGTGGTGGTATGCCCAGCCCCCCCTCTGGAGGTCTCGAATGACTTCCATGGACCCCGGTGAAGCGTATTTCATGCCCGATGAGGAGCACACCTCTGGGCTAAGGGTGGTGGTAAGCCCGGCCCCCCCTCTCTGGAGGTCTAGATTGACTTCCATGGACCCCGGTTAAGCGTATTTCATGCCCGAGGAGTGACGCCCTCTGGGCTAAGGGTGGTGGTATGCCCGGCCCCCCCTCTGGAGGTCTCCAAAACCTAAGTCGAGACTTCCATGGACCCCGGTTATCCGAATTTCATGCCCGAGGAGTGACGCCCTCTGGGCTTAGGGTGGTGGTAAGCCCGGCCCCACTCTCTGGAGGTCTAAACTGACTTCCATGGACCCCGGTGATCCGAATTTCATGCCCGAGGAGTGACGCCCTCTCGGCTAGGGTGGTGGTAAGTGCAGCCCCCCCTCTCTGGAGGTCTAAAATGACTTCCATGGACCCCGGTGAAGCGAATTTCATGCCCGAGGAGTGACGCCCTCTCGGCTAGGGTGGTGGTAAGCCAGGCCCCCCCTCTCTGGAGGTCAAAACTGACTTCCATGGACCCCGGTATAGCGTATTTCATGCCCGAGGAGTGACGCCCTCTGGGCTAAGGGTGGTGGTATGCCCGGCCCCCCCTCTGGAGGTCTCCAAAACCTAAGTCGAGACTTCCATGGACCCCGGTTATCCGAATTTCATGCCCGAGGAGTGACGCCCTCTGGGCTTAGGGTGGTGGTAAGCCCGGCCCCACTCTCTGGAGGTCTAAACTGACTTCCATGGACCCCGGTTATCTGAATTTCATGCCCGAGGAGTGACGCCCTCTGGGCTTAGGGTGGTGGTAAGCCCGGCCCCACTCTCTGGAGGTCTAAACTGACTTCCATGGACCCCGGTTATCCGAATTTCATGCCCGAGGAGTGATGAACCTCTGGGCTAAGGGTGGTGGTAAGTGCAGCCCCCCCTCTGGAGGTTTCCAAAACCTAAGTCGAGACTTCCATGGACCCCGGTGATGCGAATTTCAAGCCCGAGGAGTGGTGCCCTCTGGGCTAAGGGTGGTGGTAAGCCCGGCCCCCCCCTCTCTGGAGGTCTAAAAGGACTTCCATGGACCCCGGTATAGCGTATTTCATGCCCGAGGAGTGACGCCCTCTGGGCTTAGGGTGGTGGTAAGTGCAGCCCCCCCTCTGGAGGTTTCCAAAACCTAAGTCGAGACTTCCATGGACCCCGGTGATGCGAATTTCAAGCCCGAGGAGTGGTGCCCTCCGGGCTAAGGGTGGTGGTAAGCCCGGCCCCCCCTCTCTGGAGGTCTAAACTGACTTCCATGGACCCCGGTGTAGCGTATTTCATGCCCGAGGAGTGACGCCCTCTGGGCTTAGGGTGGTGGTAAGCCAGGCCCCCCCCCTCTCTGGAGGTCAAAATTGACTTCCATGGACCCCGGTTATCCGAATTTTATGCCCGAGGAGTGACGCCCTCTGGGCTAAGGGTGGTGGTAAGTCCGGCTCCCACCCTCTGGATGCGTTCAAAACCTAAGTCGAGACTTCCATGGACCCCGGTGATGCGAAGTGACATGCCCGAAGAGTGGTGCCTTCTGGGCTAAGGTTGTGATAAGCCCGGTCTCTCCTCTGGAGGTCTGTGGTTTTAAAGTGAATATTTTCTAAGTCCCTCACCTGAGATTTTAAGAGAATCAGGACCCTCCTCAAGCCTCGTAGCGAGTCCGAGGGAGGTTCATCGTTGTCGGCTATGCGAAAGGGGTTCAGACGCCTCTAATCCTGTGGGCATATGGTTTCTCAGCCTGGTGCCGTCGGGATATTAGGGAGGCATTAAATCAGACGTAAGTTTGGGTAACAGCGATGCGAAACGCTATGCCCAAAGGAGTGGCTTCCCGATGGGCTTGAAATAATGGGAATGTCCGCTCTGCTTCCCTGGATGTGTTCAAAACCTAAGTCGAGACATCCGTAGACCCCGTTGATGCGAATTCCATGCCCGAGGAGTGACGCCCTCTGGGCTTAAGGGTGGTGGTAAGACCGGCCCCACTCTCTGGAGGTCTAAACTGACTTCCATGGACCCCGGTGATTCGAATTTCAAGCCCGAGGAGGTGCACACCTCCGGGCTAAGGGGATGGTTTGGGTGGCCTCCCCTCTGGATGTGTTCAAAACCTAAGTTGAGACATCCATAGACCCCGGTAATCCGAATTTCATGCCCGAGGAGTGACGCCCTCTGGGCTTAAGAGTGGTGGTAAGACCGGCCCCACTCTCTGGAGGTCTAAACTGACTTCCATGGACCCCGGTGATGCGAATTTCATGCCCGAGGAGTGGCGCCCTCTGGGCTAAGAGTGGTGGTAAGACCGGCCCCACTCTCTGGATGTCTAAAATGACTTCCATGGACCCCGGTGATTCGAATTTGAAGCCCGAGGAGGTGCACACCTCCGGGCTAAGGGGATGGTTTGGGTGGCCTCCCCTCTGGATGTGTTCAAAACCTAAGTTGAGACATCCATAGACCCCGGTAATCCGAATTTCATGCCCGAGGAGTGACGCCCTCTGGGCTTAAGGGTGGTGGTAAGACCGGCCCCACTCTCTGGATGTCTAAAATGACTTCCATGGACCCCGGTGATGCGAATACACAAGCCCGAGGAGTGGCACACCTCTGGGCTAAGGGGATGGTTTGGGTTGCCTCCCCTCTGGAGGTCTAAAAATGACTTCCATAGACCCCGGCGAAGCGAATTTAAAGCCCGAGGACTGGCACCCCTCTGGGCTAAGGGGATGGTTAGGGTGGCCTCCCCTCTGGATGTCTAAAATGACTTCCATGGACCCCGGTGATGCGAATACACAAGCCCGAGGATTGGCACACCTCTGGGCTAAGGGGATGGTTTGGGTTGCCTCCCCTCTGGAGGTCTAAAAATGACTTCCATAGACCCCGGCGAAGCGAATTTAAAGCCCGAGGACTGGCACCCCTCTGGGCTAAGGGGATGGTTAGGGTGGCCTCCCCTCTGGATGTCTAAAATGACTTCCATGGACCCCGGTGATGCGAATACACAAGCCCGAGGAGTGGCACACCTCTGGGCTAAGGGGATGGTTTGGGTTGCCTCCCCTCTGGAGGTCTAAAAAATGACTTCCATAGACCCCGGCGAAGCGAATTTAAAGCCCGAGGACTGGCACCCCTCTGGGCTAAGGGTGGTGGTTAATCCGGCCCCCCCTTCTGGATGTGTTCAAAACCTAAGTCGAGACATCCATGGACCCCCGGTGATGCGAAGTGACATGCCCGAGGAGTGACGCCCTCTGGGCTAAGGTTGTGATAAGCCCGGTCTCTCCTCTGGAGGTCTGTGGTTTTAAAGTGAAAATTTTCTAAGTCCCTCACCTGAGATTTTAAGAAAATCAGGACCCTCCTCAAGCCTCGTAGCGAGTCCGAGGGAGGTTCATCGTTGTCGGCTATGCGAACGAGGTTCCAACGCCTCAAATCCTGTGGGCATATGGTTTCTCAGCCTGGTGCCGTCGGGATATTAGGGAGGCATTAAATCAGACGTAAGTTTGGGTAACAGCGATGCGAAACGCTATGCCCAAAGGAGTGGCTTCCCGATGGGCTTGAAATAATGGGAATGTCCGCTCTGCTTCCCTGGATGTGTTCAAAACCTAAGTCGAGACATCCGTAGACCCCGTTGATGCGAATTCCATGCCCGAGGAGTGGCACACCTCTGGGCTAAGGGTTGGTGGTAAGTCAGGCCCCACCCTCTGGAGGTTTTCAAAACCTAAGTCGAGACCTCCGTAGACCCCGGTGATGCGAATACCGAAGCCCGAGGACTGGCACCCCTCTGGGCTAGGGTGGGGATAAGATATGCCCCCACCCTCTGGAGGTTTTCAAAACCTAAGTCGAGACCTCCGTAGACCCCGGTGATGCGAAATGACATGCCCGAGGACTGGCACCCCTCTGGGCTAGGGTGGGGATAAGATATGCCCCCACCCTCTGGAGGTTTTTAAAACCTAAGTCGAGACCTCCATAGAACCCCGGTGATGCGAAGTGACATGCCCGAGGACTGGCACCCCTCTGGGCTAGGGTGGTGGTTAATCCGGCCCCACCTCTGGAGGTTTTCAAAACCTAAGTCGAGACCTCCATAGACCCCGGTGATGCGAATACCGAAGCCCGAGGACTGGCACCCCTCTGGGCTAGGGTGGTGGTTAATCCGGCCCCCCCTCTGGAGGTTTTCAAAACCTAAGTCGAGACCTCCATAGACCCCGGTGATGCGAATACCGAAGCCCGAGGACTGGCACCCCTCTGGGCTAAGGGGATGGTTTGGGTGGCCTCCCCTTCAATCCCGATGATTCGTTCGATATATGCCCAGGGAGGTGAACACTTCTCTGGGCGTGAGGGGGTCGAGCGTATGAGGGTTGTACCCCGTTATGGTTCCTACTATAAACGAATCCGAGCGGCGGGTCCACAGGCCACCGACCACCTGCCCACTTGCGGGGTGGGTGCGACGGGCCGCCCGCCGGCAGTTGTCCCCGTTCCTAACCTAACTCTTGCCCGTGCGCGAGTCGAAAGGGGCATACAAACCCCCGAGGCGAAGACCGGCGTTCCGCTTGGTCTAATGTGGGATCTCCCAGATTTTCCCCTCCGCGGGGACTTGGGAGCGCACCACCGGGCCCCCGCGCTGGAAACGGCCGGAGGCAAAGAGCGCATTAGAGGTGTCACGGATCGGTCTTTTTAAACGGACCGCGGCTGGAAGTTCGCAGGGGAAGAGGCGCTCGGTTTACGGTTCCCGGGCCCCGACCCCCTTCGTCTTCTTAAATCGAGAAAACTAACCGTAGGCTCCGGGGGGGCGAATCGTAAAACCTTTGCCGACCTCCTCGCACTGCGAGGGGGCCAGGATTTGCGGCTTGTCCGCGTATCGGTCCTACCAAGGACCGCGGCTGGAAGTTCGCAGGGGAAGAGGCGCTCGGTTTACGGTTCCCGGGCCCCGACCCCCTTCGTCTTCTTAAATCGAGAAAACTAACCGTAGGCTCCGGGGGGCGAATCGTAAAACCTTTGCCGACCTCCTCGCACTGCGAGGGGGCCAGGATTTTGCGGCTTGTCCGCGTATCGGTCCTACCAAGGACCGCGGCTGGAAGTTCGGTGGTGAGCCCTCGACCTTACGAGATTGGGGGCAAAACCCTTCGTCTTCTGAACATCAGACGGCTCCGGGGGGGGCGTACCGTAAAACCTATGCCGACCTCCTCGCGCTTTGAGGGGGCCAGGAAATTCTCTTCCATTCTCTTCCCTTAAACGGACGTCCTTTACGCCCGTTCGAAATGCGGCATACCCGGAGCACCAGGGGCAGGCTTCTAATCCGAAATAATACCGGCTTTTAGAACGATCCTCCCCGCCACGTGCTCCAGCCTCCATGGCTCGTGGACCCCCCGTAACAGGGGGTCCGCTTGTCCCAGAATCGTTCCGAGGGAGACTTAGCCGATCCGTCGGTCTAATTTCCACCGCAGTTTGGGTCCGTTAAAAGGTCCGAGTCGGTGGTGCCTTAGGGTCGGGATCCTATTGAGGGAAGGAACCGGCCCCTAGCCTGCACCGTCCGGGCCTTGAATCGTACATTTTCCAAGTAGTCAAACCCCCGATTGCAGACCCACCTCCGGGGGGTCTCGTTCGAAAAGCCTTTCCGCGGTGCGCGTCTCTTCCTCCTTCGGGGGGGTCGAGTTCCACGCACCACCGACTCTCTCTCTTTCCCCAAGCCGGGTTTGAGTACCAGAGGGATCGGCCTGGTTGATCCTGCCAGTATCATATGCTTGTCTCAAAGATTAAGCCATGCAAGTCTAAGTACACACGGGCGTTGGTACAGTGAAACTGCGAATGGCTCATTAAATCAGTTATGGTTCCTTTGATCGCTCCACACGTTACTTGGTATAACTGTGGTAATTCCAGAGCTAATACATGCAAACGAAGCGTTGGAAGTGGGGGTGCCGTTTCGAGGTGGTCGGTGACTGGTTCACCTTCCCCCCTCGGCGCCCCCCACGGATACGTGCATTTATCAGAACCAAAAAACCCCCTCCCGACTCCGGTCGGGTCCGCTTTGGTGACTCTAGATAACCTTTGGCCGATCGCAGAGCCCTTCGGGGCGGCGACGTCTCATTCGAGTGTCTGCCCTATCAACTTTCGACGGTAGTCTACGGGACTACGTGTGGTGACCACGGGTAACGGGGAATCTGGGTTCGATTCCGGAGAGGGAGCCTGAGAAACGGCTACCACATCCAAGGAAGGCAGCAGGCGCGCAAATTACCCATTCCCGACACGGGGAGGTAGTGACGAAAAATATCGGTGCGAGGCCCCGTTTGAAGGTTTCGGGACCGAAATGAACTCAATCTACGTCCGTGGGTGAGGACCCATTGGAGGGCAAGTCTGGTGCCAGCAGCCGCGGTAATTCCAGCTCCAATAGCGTATGTTAACGTTGCTGCAGTTAAAAAGCTCGTAGTTGGATCCGGGGACGGGTCCCGGCTGCCGGGCCTCTGCCCGTCCGGACTTCGCGGTGGGAAGCTGCCCCTCTCCGGGGGGGTTGGGGACCCCCGCGGGTCTCTGGGTGGAGGTCGCGGGACCTTGTCCCTACTCATCCGGTGTCCTCTGCTCCCTTCCTCCGCGGAGAGGCCCTTAGCTGGGTCGTCCGCCGCGGTTGAATACGTGGGGGGCGGAAGGGTCCGGTGCGTTTACTTTGAACAAAACAGAGTGCTCAAAGCAGGCCGAAGCGTGCCTTGAATGGACTGAGCTAGGAATAATGGAATAAGGCCTTCCCATGGGGGGCGAGTCGGAGCTCTTCGGCGAGGCGGCCGGGTGGGGCCGGGGGCGCCCGGGTGTGACGCCCGGCGTTTCTGGCCGCCGCACGGTTCCCCGAGCCGGGGGGGTATCCGACCGCTCTCTTGGTCCTATTTCGTGGGTTTGACGGACCAAAGGTCATGATTAAGAGGGACGGCCGGGGGCATTCGTACCGCACCGAGAGAGGTGAAATTCGTAGACCGGTGCGGGACGGACAAAAGCGAAGGCATTTGCCAAGAATGTTTTCATTAATCAAGAACGAAAGTCGGAGGATCGAAGACGATCAGGTACCGTCGTAGTTCCGACCGTAAACTATGCCGACCCGCGATCCGGCGGCGTTGGGTTAACGACTATGACCCGCCGGGCAGCGTCCGGGAAACCACGAGTCTTTGGGCTCTGGGGGGAGTACGGTTGCAAAGCTGAAACTTAAAGGAATTGACGGAAGGGCACCACCAGGAGTGGAGCTTGCGGCTTAATTTGACTCAACGCGGGGAACCTAACCCGGCCCGGACACGGTAAGGATTGACAGATTGACGGCTCTTTCTCGATTCTGTGGGTGGTGGTGCATGGCCGTTGGTAGTTCGTGGAGCGATTCGTCTGGTCAATTCCGGTAACGAACGAGATCCCATCCTTTAAGTAGTTACACGGCCCCTCTCCTGGGTCGGACTCTATCCCCGAAGGTCCCCGTTCGCGGGGGGTCCCCATCGGGGTGGGGGTGTTGGGGGTTTCGGCGGGGGTCCGGTTCTACCCCGGATCGGTTCGGGGAGGTGATGCGGTTGACGGGGGTTCAGTTCTGCGTCGAGTGGGTGGCTCCGGCCTCTCCCCTTCGCGTTCGGTTCCCTCCCCGATGCCGTCCGCACCTCGTTCCGCTCTCCGGGTGTGGGTTGTCCGTCCTTCGCCTTCGCCTTCCCTCTCCCCTCCCCGGTGCCCTCCCGCTTACCGCGGGCCTGAAGGTTGGGGTTCGCCCGGTGGGAATCAGCGGTCGGTGGCTAAACTTCTTAGAGCGATTTGTGGCACAGAAGCCACTTGAGAAATGGAGCAATAACAGGTCTGTGATGCCCTTAGAAGTCCGGGGTCGCACGTGAGCTACAATGGCTGGTTCAACATGTAAGTTACCCTACGCCGAGAGGTGCGGGCAATCCTATGAACGCCATTCCCCGCTGGGGACAGGGGATTGCAACTATTCCCCTCGAACGAGGAATTCCAAGTAGGCGCGGGTCACCAGCCCGCGTCGATTAAGTCCCTGCCCTTTGTACACACCGCCCGTCGCTACTACCGATCGGATGCCTCGGTGAGGTCCTCGGACCGTCCCCGGGGCGGCCCTCGAACGGGGGTCGCCTCCGGGCGATGGGAAGTCGATCGAACCCGGACATCTAGAGGGAGTAAAAGTCGTAA
>NW_027100879.1:60000-65000 GCF_029633855.1 Hoplias malabaricus
CCCCACTATACACTTTCTGGACAAAGGCCCATTCAAATATATTGCCATTGGACACTTATGACCACAGTGGGATTGTATGCCGGTTATGGATCCATAATGCCGTATAAAGCATGACCATTTGGACACTGAGTGATAACTTTTTCCAGTTTGATACCCGCGGCAAAATCGCCATTTGGACAGCACTAGGGGCACTGGTGCTCCATCTAGGAGTTCAGAACGTTGGGCCCATCCCTTTAGTATGTGTCACTTGGCTCTGATTGGCTCTGATTGGCTTTCTGAATGGAATAACCTACACCATCCAACTTCCAATATATTTAACAGTGTCATATATATTGCAAATGGGATGCATTCAACTTTGACCTCTCTAAAGTCCCGCCCAAAGCTTGGGGGAGGGTCTAAGGGTCCAGAAAGAGCGTAAAATGTCCAAATCAAATATAAATAAAATTTCTCTGGGCCTCTGGAAGCCTGGGCCTCTGGTAGCCTGGGCCTCTGGGCCTCTGGGCCTCTGGTAGCCTGGGTCTCTGGGTCTCTGGGACTCTGGGTCTCTGGGCCTCTGGGTCTCTGGGGCTCTGGGGCTCTGGGGCTCTGGGCCTCTGGTAGCCTGGGCCTCTGGGCCTCTGGGAGCCTGGGCCTCTGGTAGCCTGGGCCTCTGGGCCTCTGGTAGCCTGGGCCTCTGGGCCTCTGGGCCTCTGGGAGCCTGGGTCTCTGGGACTCTGGGGCTCTGGGTCTCTGGGTCTCTGGGTCCCTGGGGCTCTGGGTCTCTGGGGCTCTGGGTCCCTGGGACTCTGGGGCTCTGGGTCTCTGGGTCCCCGGGGCTCTGGGGCTCTGGGTCCCCGGGGCTCTGGGGCTCTGGGGCTCTGGGACTCTGGGGCTCTGGGTCCCTGGGGCTCTGGGGCTCTGGGGCTCTGGGTCCCTGGGACTCTGGGGCTCTGGGTCTCTGGGTCCCCGGGCTCTGGGGCTCTGGGTCCCCGGGGCTCTGGGGCTCTGGGTCTCTGGGGCTCTGGGTCTCTGGGGCTCTGGGGCTCTGGGTCTCTGGGTCTCTGGGGCTCTGGGGCTCTGGGTCTCTGGGTCCCCGGGGCTCTGGGTCTCTGGGTCCCCGGGGCTCTGGGGCTTTGGGTCCCCGGGGCTCTGGGGCTCTGGGGCTCTGGGTCCCCGGGGCTCTGGGGCTCTGGGGCTCTGGGTCCCCGGGGCTCTGGGGCTCTGGGACTCTGGGGCTCTGGGTCCCTGGGGCTCTGGGGCTCTGGGGCTCTGGGTCCCTGGGACTCTGGGGCTCTGGGTCTCTGGGTCCCCGGGCTCTGGGGCTCTGGGTCCCCGGGGCTCTGGGGCTCTGGGTCTCTGGGTCTCTGGGGCTCTGGGTCTCTGGGGCTCTGGGGCTCTGGGTCTCTGGGTCTCTGGGGCTCTGGGGCTCTGGGTCTCTGGGTCCCCGGGGCTCTGGGTCTCTGGGTCCCCGGGGCTCTGGGGCTCTGGGTCCCCGGGGCTCTGGGGCTCTGGGGCTCTGGGGCTCTGGGTCCCTGGGACTCTGGGGCTCTGGGTCTCTGGGTCTCTGGGGCTCTGGGGCTCTGGGTCCCTGGGACTCTGGGGCTCTGGGTCTCTGGGTCCCCGGGGCTCTGGGGCTCTGGGTCCCCGGGGCTCTGGGGCTCTGGGTCTCTGGGACTCTGGGCCTCTGGGTCTCTGGGCCTCTGGGCCTCTGGGCCTCTGGGGCTCTGGGGCTCTGGGTCTCTGGGTCCCCGGGGCTCTGGGGCTCTGGGTCCCCGGGGCTCTGGGGCTCTGGGTCCCTGGGACTCTGGGGCTCTGGGGCTCTGGGGCTCTGGGGCTCTGGGTCTCCGGGTCTCTGGGTCCCCGGGGCTCTGGGTCTCTGGGTCTCTGGGTCTCTGGGCCTCTGGGAGCCTGGGTCTCTGGGTCTCTGGGTCTCTGGGTCTCTGGGTCCCTGGGTCCCTGGGGCTCTGGGGCTCTGGGGCTCTGGGTCTCTGGGGCCCTGGGTCTCTGGGTCTCTGGGACTCTGGGTCTCTGGGAGCCTGGGCCTCTGGTAGCCTGGGTCTCTGGGCCTCTGGTAGCCTGGGCCTCTGGTAGCCTGGGCCTCTGGGCCTCTGGGAGCCTGGGCCTCTGGGCCTCTGGGAGCCAAAAGGAAGCTCCGGAGCTTAGGCGGCGGAGAGGTTGTTTGAATAAGGCCCGTTCAGGGAACCAGGGCGTTGGGTTTAATTAGGCCCCGGAGGTAGGCCCCGGTGGTAAACTCCGGGGCAAGCCTTATCAGAGGCCCAGGATGAGGTGTTCTTAATGTATTGGCTGATAGGGAGCCCCGGAGGTAGGGGACCCTTGGTGAAATTCATGCCGGGTTAGGGGACCAGGGCGTTGGGGTGAATAAGCCCCTGGAGGTAGGCACCGGTGGTAAGCTCCGGGGCAAGCCTAATCAGAGGCCCAGGATGAGGGTGTAATGAACTGGACAACCATCCCACTTCCCATGTATTGTACAGCAATTGGGCAACCATCCCACTTTCAATATATTGTGCGGCGTTTTGTCTCCCAGGTCCACCAGTGGGCAGAATGAACTTTGAGATTTGACGGAGGGTCCTTCCAATACATTATACAGCAATTGGGCAACCATCCCACTTCCAATATATTGTACAGCGATTGCGCAACCGTCCCACTTCCAATATATTGCGCGTCGTTTTGTCTCCCAGGTCCACCAGTGGGCAGGATGAACTTGCAATATATTATACAGCAATTGGGCAACCATCCCACTTCCAATATATTGTACAGCAATTGGGCAACCATCCCACTTCCAATATATTGTACAGCGATTGCTCAACCGTCCCACTTCCAATATATTGCGCGCCGTTTTGGCACCCAGGTCCACCAGTGGGCAGGATGAACTTGCAATATATTATACAGCAATTGGGCAACCATCCCACTTCCAATATATTGTACAGCGATTGCGCAACCGTCCCACTTCCAATATATTGCGCGCCGTTTTGGCTCCCAGGTCCACCAGTGGGCAGGATGAACTTGCAATATATTATACAGCAATTGGGCAACCATCCCACTTCCAATATATTTTAAGGTTCCAGGTCTACCAGTGGGCATCTTTTTTGACGGGGCAGGCTGATTGGTTTAGTCCGAGGGCGGGGGCTTAAGTGTGGGCCAGATAGGTTCGACCGGTGCGCCGGGTCCCTGGGGCTCTGGGTCTCTGGGTCCCTGGGTCCCTGGGTCCCTGGGTCCCTGGGGCTCTGGGGCTCTGGGTCTCTGGGTCCCTGGGTCCCTGGGTCCCTGGGTCCCTGGGGCTCTGGGTCTCTGGGTCCCTGGGACTCTGGGTCCCTGGGGCTCTGGGGCTCTGGGTCCCTGGGTCCCTGGGTCCCTGGGTCCCTGGGACTCTGGGGCTCTGGGGCTCTGGGGCTCTGGGGCTCTGGGTCCCTGGGGCTCTGGGTCTCTGGGTCCCTGGGTCCCTGGGTCCCTGGGGCTCTGGGTCCCTGGGGCTCTGGGTCCCTGGGACTCTGGGACTCTGGGACTCTGGGTCCCTGGGTCTCTGGGTCCCTGGGACTCTGGGTCCCTGGGACTCTGGGTCCCTGGGTCCTTGGGGCTCTGGGTCCCTGGGACTCTGGGGCTCTGGGGCTCTGGGGCTCTGGGTCTCTGGGTCCCTGGGGCTCTGGGGCTCTGGGGCTCTGGGTCTCTGGGTCCCTGGGACTCTGGGGCTCTGGGGCTCTGGGTCCCTGGGGCTCTGGGTCTCTGGGTCCCTGGGACTCTGGGTCTCTGGGTCCCTGGGACTCTGGGGCTCTGGGTCCCTGGGGCTCTGGGTCCCTGTGGCTCTGGGGCTCTGGGGCTCTGGGGCTCTGGGACTCTGGGGCTCTGGGGCTCTGGGTCCCTGGGACTCTGGGTCCCTGGGACTCTGGGGCTCTGGGTCCCTGGGGCTCTGGGACTCTGGGGCTCTGGGACTCTGGGGCTCTGGGACTCTGGGGCTCTGGGGCTCTGGGTCCCTGGGTCCCTGGGCTCTGGGGCTCTGGGTCTCTGGGTCCCTGGGACTCTGGGGCTCTGGGTCCCTGGGGCTCTGGGTCTCTGGGTCCCTGGGACTCTGGGGCTCTGGGTCCCTGGGGCTCTGGGACTCTGGGGCTCTGGGTCTCTGGGTCTCTGGGGCTCTGGGTCTCTGAGGCTCTGGGGCTCTGGGTCCCTGGGTCCCTGGGGCTCTGGGGCTCTGGGTCCCTGGGTCCCTGGGGCTCTGGGGCTCTGGGTCCCTGGGACTCTGGGTCTCTGGGTCCCTGGGGCTCTGGGGCTCTGGGACTCTGGGGCTCTGGGGCTCTGGGTCCCTGGGGCTCTGGGGCTCTGGGTCCCTGGGACTCTGGGGCTCTGGGGCTCTGGGTCTCTGGGTCCCTGGGACTCTGGGGCTCTGGGACTCTGGGGCTCTGGGGCTCTGGGTCCCTGGGTCCCTGGGGCTCTGGGGCTCTGGGTCCCTGGGACTCTGGGGCTCTGGGTCCCTGGGGCTCTGGGTCTCTGGGTCTCTGGGTCCCTGGGACTCTGGGGCTCTGGTTCCCTGGGGCTCTGGGGCTCTGGGTCTCTGGGGCTCTGGGGCTCTGGGTCTCTGGGTCCCTGGGGCTCTGGGACTCTGGGTCCCTGGGACTCTGGGGCTCTGGGGCTCTGGGACTCTGGGGCACTGGGGCTCTGGGACTCTGGGGCTCTGGGGCTCTGGGGCTCTGGGTCTCTGGGTCCCTGGGGCTCTTGGGCTCTGGGGCTCTGGGACTCTGGGGCTCTGGGTCCCTGGGTCTCTGGGGCTCTGGGGCTCTGGGGCTCTGGGACTCTGGGACTCTGGGGCTCTGGGGCTCTGGGGCTCTGGGTCCCTGGGGCTCTGGGTCTCTGGGTCCCTGGGGCTCTGGGTCTCTGGGTCCCTGGGGCTCTGGGTCTCTGGGTCCCTGGGACTCTTGGTCCCTGGGACTCTGGGGCTCTGGGGCTCTGGTGCTCTGGGACTCTGGGGCTCTGGGGCTCTGGGGCTCTGGGTCCCTGGGGCTCTGGGTCTC
>NW_027100879.1:70000-72178 GCF_029633855.1 Hoplias malabaricus
GCCCGGGGTGATAGAGAACCGTGAACGCCGCGGTTAAAGACCTCGGGTATCGCAGTGGGCGGAATGAGACTTAGAGGAATGATGACGGAGCCATGAGGGGCCTCCCCTGGAGGTCCCATGGCCGAGAAAAGTGCTCCGAGCCCGGGGTGATAGAGAACCGTGAACGCCGCGGTTAAAGACCTCGGGTATCGCAGTGGGCGGAATGAGACTTAGAGGAATGATGACGGAGCCAGGAAGGGCCTCCCCTGGAGGTCCCATGGCCGAGAAAAGTGCCCCGAGCCCGGGGTGATAGAGAACCGTGAACGCCGCGGTTAAAGGCCTCGGGTATCGCAGTGGGCGGAATGAGACTTAGAGGAATGATGACGGAGCCATGAGGGGCCCCCCCTGGAGGTCCCATGGCCGAGAAAAGTGCCCCGAGCCCGGGGAGATAGAGAACCGTAAAGCGCGCGGGTTTGGGGCTCGGGTCTTCCAGTGGGCGGAGTGAGACTTAAAGGAATATTGACGGAGCCATGAAGGGCCCCCCCTGGAGGTCCCATGGCCGAGAAAAGTGCTCCGAGCCCGGGGAGATAGAGAACCGTAAAGCGCGCGGGTTTGGGGCTCGGGTCTTCCAGTGGGCGCTCGTTCCAGCGGCGCGGGCTGGATGGTTTAGTCCGAGGAGGAGTGCTTAAGTGTGGGCCGGATAGGTTCGAGAGGTGCGCTGGGTTGGTGGAGGTCCAGCCCCGGAGGTTTGGAGCGGGGCGATGTAGCGAGCGAGGCCGAGTCGGGTGAGCCTGGGCCGGGCATGGGCGTTGGCGGCGATGGGGGTCTTCTCCCCGGAGGTTTGGAGCGGGCGATGGAGCGAGCGAGGCCGAGTCGGGTGAGCCTGGGCCGGGCATGGGCGTTGGCAGCGACGGGGGTGTCTTCCCCGGAGGTAAGTACCGTGGGGGGCAAGCGTGAGATATTCCAGGCCGGGAAAAGTGAGCTAAATTCGGCAAAGCGTTGTTAAAAAGGGGGGTCGGTTGATTTTTTTGTTAAATCTAAACGAACAAAGGGTGCGAGGCGTGAAAATTGCATTCAGCCGTGATTTTTTGGCAAAGTGCTAACCCTAGTGTTCTCCCAGTGGGACGTTTTAAAGTAGGACTTAGAAAAATTTCTGACCCTCTTCGCCCTAGGTAGCAAGCCCAAAACGGAGCACCTCGGAGAGGTAAAAATTCAGAGGGCATGGGGGTTTCCAGTGCGGTGCCGTCAGGACATTAGGGTTCCTTTAGAAAAGACGAAAGTTTGGGTACACCGTATGTAACTATGACAAGCCCAAGGCTCTGGTTCGCCTGTGGGCATGAATATAGTGAGATTTCCGCGTTATCTCACTGGAGGTGACCCCGGAACGGTTCAAAACCTAAGTCGAGACTTCCATGGGACCCCGGCGATGGGAGTTTGAAGCCCGAGGAGTGACGCCCTCTGGGCTAAGGTTGGTGGTAGGTTCGGCCCCCCTTTCTGGAGGTCTAAACTGACTTCCATGGACCCCGGTGATGCGAATTTGATGCCCGATGAGGAGCACACCTCTGGGCTAAGGGTGGTGGTATGCTCGGCCCCCCCCTCTGGATGTTTAAACTGACTTCCATGGACCCCGGTGATGCGAATTTGATGCCCGAGGAGTGACTCACCTCTGGGCTAAGGGTGGTGGTATGCTCGGCCCCCCCTCTGGAGGTCTAAACTGACTTCCATGGACCCCGGTGATGCGAATTTGATGCCCGAGGAGTGACTCACCTCTGGGCTAAGGGTGGTGGTATACTCGGCCCCCCCTCTGGAGGTCTCGAATGACTTCCATGGACCCCGGTGATGCGAATTTGATGCCCGATGAGGAGCACACCTCTGGGCTAAGGGTGGTGGTATGCTCGGCCCCCCCCCTCTGGATGTTTAAACTGACTTCCATGGACCCCGGTGATGCGAATTTGATGCCCGAGGAGTGACTCACCTCTGGGCTAAGGGTGGTGGTATGCCCAGCCCCCCCTCTGGAGGTCTCGAATGACTTCCATGGACCCCGGTGAAGCGTATTTCATGCCCGATGAGGAGCACACCTCTGGGCTAAGGGTGGTGGTATGCTCAGCCCCCCCTCTGGAGGTCTAAACTGACTTCCATGGACCCCGGTGATGCGAATTTGATGCCCGAGGAGTGACTCACCTCTGGGCTAAGGGTGGT
>NW_027100880.1:5000-49590 GCF_029633855.1 Hoplias malabaricus
AAGCAGCTGGCTGCTCTCTTTACTGCTCTAGCACATCTGATTAACTTCAGCGTTTACACACATCTTCAGTTCATTAGCTTTTTAATGCTTTTGTTGGACATTAGGCAGCTAATGGTACGATATGGACGTTAGGAATCACTATACGTGTCCAGCTGGGGTCTGGAGGAGACGTTAATGTGTGTTACATTAAAATTCCCCTCTGGTCCCTGATTAAAGTTGTAATAACTCAACCTTTCTCATCAAAACGATAGTGTCATCAGCTAAAGACTTAAAAAGTGGCTTAGAAGCAACTCACCTTCATTTAGTACATTGCAGATATGCGATTGGACATGTGAAATCGTGTATGTCTGAGTATGAGCCTGTTGGTGTTGACCGCTAATGTCCAGTATTAATACGGCTACAACGCACGGACGTGCTAACAAGGTAAAAACATTGACTGGAGCAGATCTTTGACTAACCGCTTGTAGGCCGGTCATAATCATGAAACGTTAGCTGATTATTAATTACATTTCATGTACTTTTAATATGAAACTATTACATTTCAAGTATAAAGTGGCCATTTTAGATGATTAGCTTCTTGCTTCTTAGCATGTGCTCAAGCTCAAATAATCAAACATCGTCCAGTGCTGCCCCCTAGAGTTGTGATTGAAAAACAGCCAATAAACAAGCATTGCTCTCTGCTACCCTCTAAAGGTGTAGTTATCTTAAAACACTTAAAGGGAACCTCTACGATTGTAGCAGTGGCGGATGCTGGTCTTTCAAGGAGGGGAAGCTCAATTTCGGCCTACATCATAAAATGTACGTAAATTCTACCCTCCGTTCCTTTTTAAGAAAATGGTCTGTGACCCTGTCGTACCAACAAGGCGTCTTTTCCAGGGACTTGACTAGTGTCCTCTCAATGGCCAGCAGAGCTAGGCTGCTTAAACGGCCTTGGCCCATGTGAAGTGTGTCCGCCTGTGCTCCCACGGATCTCTACACCAAAGGATCGCTGATTCGCTCTTTTCGCTGTCAATCAAAAAGGGATTCAGGCTCAGACAGATCATCCAATCATCATGCAGAAGCTGAGCGTCCGGGCCAGCCGAGGCCAGCCCACTGCCCCATAGACCCCCAGAGACGCTGAGCGTCCGATGGGCGGGACAAAGCCCAGCATTTATCCAACGACTCGTCTCGTTTCGCTGCACTTCGCTGCTTCGCTATTGAACTCTGTGGACGCTCAGCGTCCTCACTGTTTAAAGCACTGTGAAGCTGCGGGAATGATTGAGAGGAAAGCCGCGTCTTTACCAGTGATAAGAAGCTGATTCTGAACAAAAGTTGAGCGCGTTGTAGTGCATATTTATTCAATGACATGTACACACAACAGTATATATTTGATCACTTATTTTTTGACATTTTAGGGGAAGCTGAGCTTCTCTTGCAGTCTTAGAGCAATCGCCTCTGGATTGTAGGTAATCACAGTTCTCTCTGATTGTTTACATTCTGAAGCTTTTACAGTGGAAAAGTGTGTTTGAGGGGAAGAACCTACTGTTGTTTGTACGCAGCTGAAGTGTAACTTGTCTTTAAAGATTTATTCACCGTTTGAATTGCCACAGCAACTCATTTGTAACTCGAGATTAGTTTTGTAGCACTGTAATACAGTAAGCCGTCTCCCAAGTTTGGAGACATTTCCACCTTAAATGATCTGAAACGGCAAAAATAAATCTATATTGCCAAACGATAGAGCAGGAATAGAGCAATATTCCTTCGTTGTCTAAAAGAACTCTTGAAACCTCCGCCATGAGCAGAGAGCGAAAGAGAGAGAGAGAGAGAGAGAGAGAGAGAGAAAGCCTAGCATACCCGACAGAGCCAGTTTATCTATTCATTAACAGACACTGGGGCTTCGCAAACACATCACACTGGTTTCCAGCGCAAACCGACTGGAGTGCAGCAAATGGGGAGGAATTATCTGAATTTTATAAAAGTGTTTTTTTATTACAATCGTGTACTATGCCTTTAATTCACATTCGGAAAAAAAACGGAGTAAATAATGTGTTCACATTAAATAACTACAACTAATGTATGTAGCTTCAAATGGGAGATAGTGTCGCAGTGTGAAGGACTGGCGCCCCCTACAGGGTGTGTTCCCGCCTTGCGCCCAGTGATTCCGGGTAGGTGCCGGACCCACCGCGACCCAGAACTGGATAAGGGTTACAGACAATGAATGAATTGGAGAGAGAGTGTAAATTTTCATCATAAACCAATGTCTATTATAAAATAAGAAGTTGCCAAATGGGGGGGTGGCACGGTGGCGCAGCAGGTAGGTGTCTCAGTCACACAGCTCCAGGGGCCTGGAGGTTGTGGGTTCGATTCCAGCTCCGGGTGACTGTCTGTGAGGAGTGTGGTGTGTTCTCCCCGTGTCCGCGTGGGTTTCCTCCGGGTGCTCTGGTTTCCTCCCACAGTCCAAAAACACACGTTGCAGGTGGATTGGCGACTCGAAAGTGTCCGTAGGTGTGAGTGTGTGAGTGAATGTGTGTGTGTGCTGTGTTGCCCTGTGAAGGACTGGCGCCCCCTCCAGGGTGTATTCCCGCCTTGCGCCCGATGATTCCAGGTAGGCTCTGGACCCCCCGCGACCCTAAATTGAATAAGCGGTTACAGATAATGGATGGATGGATGGAAGTTGCCAAATGTTGTAAAAATGCACAAGATCTGAGCCACTTAGAGATTTGTTTTTCCAACTTGAGAAAGGACAAATAAATATAAGCATAGTAAAATAGTAAAATTAAGTTCCACTTTTTTATTACCAGAAAGGCCAATAAGGTCAGGTTTAATGTTGAGTGCTGATGGTTCTTCACTCATGGTTATTACCGTTCACACAGCATGGGCCTATCTCTGATTGGTTTAACTCTGTTTCCCAACTTGTCAAGAAAATAAAGTGTGTTAATGTGGACTATAAATAAAATTGGAGCTCTAATCATATGAAAATAGCCCTCTTTCAAACTGCAGTTGACCTTTCCGCCCTAGTCAAAAATAATGAAGCTTCCCAACACATACACAAAGCTGGATTTGTAACGAATCTGTTGTGAAAGTGGTGCGCAGCCAGATCCAAGTGAGAACATCAACTTTACCATGAGTCATAGCATCAATAAGGACCAGCTCAGCCATAACACCTGAGGGGAACTGACATTACAACACAGCAACACAACACAGCAACTGTCACAGCACAGTTACGTAGCCAGGGAACGTTAACCAACATAAACAGGACCTGACTGACCTAACTCGGGGAGGAATGCTGGGAATTCTGTTACGTCATGCCAGGAGAGGTAACCAGTCCAGGGCAATAAGACCACAGCAACACTTATCGAACATGTTAAGATACGTGTAACACACCACAGACTCATTTCTGATACAGAGACTATGCACACAATCTTCCTCAATCCGGCATTCGTTACGAAGGCTGTGAGTCTGAAGCAGCGCTACTTCACTCAGAGGTGAGTGCTGTTTTTCTCCAAACCTCAGGCTCTGCGCATGGTTTCACAGCGGCGCTTCTCAATGCTGCTCTTGATTAACGCCCCACTTTGGGACCGTGTAAGACCCACTGGATTAAAACCAGCTGCAGGAAGAATGACCACAACCTGCTCCGTCCGTTCATCTTTATATGTTTGCTTTTCGGCATCGACTTTACTTATTTTGGAGCAATTCACACTGTCCTCATTCTCACATCCCTCTCGCTCTCTGTAGTAACCCGACCACGCTGTCCTCAGTCTCACGTCCCTCACATCCGTCTCGCTCTCTCTAGTGGACTGACCACACAGGTTAGACAATCAGCACAAGACTGGCTCAGTTCAGAGAAGATATTACCGTATTAGCTGGATTAGATGTGCAAGGTGTCTAGTACCACAACTGTCCAAAACAAACAACGCCATTGGGTGAAGCCTGCTTTCTGAGAGAACACATAAAAATAGATGTTGCAAAAAATTATACCAAAAATTCTATATTTGATTAACATTTTGATGGGACCGCATTTTTGCATTGTCTTTGCCCCATATACAGGAGGTCCTCGGGTTACATCAGTCCTGAGTTACGATGTTTTGTGGTTACGACACATCTCCCATTTACTGTATAAAACCTTGTTTCGACTTAAGTGGTTTTGCGTCGTAAACGTCATAACGTGAACGTGTGTGGTGTGCGCGGCGCGGCGGAAGAATACACGGTTACGCGGCTCAGGACCGAGGAATATAGGTGTTAGGATAGGATAAGTGCTTACGATATGTTATTTACGTACAGTATGTACGTATGTTCCGACTTACACCGAAAATCGGTTTACGATGCGTAACGTACTTACGATACGTAAGTCGAGGGACCCCTGTATATATATGCGGTCCAATCAAATATATTTTTCAAAAATGGTAATGAAATATATAATAATATATTAACATAATATAATATAATAACAAATAAATTCCATATAAAGAGATTGTGGGGAAACACAGCTCTAAGCTCTGCGTCTTTTAAAGTGGAAAAGTACGTTATCGGGAAAATAATGACTGTTTGTATGCGGCTGAAGTGTAACTTGTCTAAGTTTTATTCTCTGTTTGAATTACCACAGAAACTCATTTTCTCATTTTATAATTGGAGCTGTTTAGTTTTGTAACATTTTTTTCGGTAATGCAGTTACCGAAATGTGGAGACATTTCCACCTTAAGTGATCCGAAACAGCAAATATAAGTCAATACAGTAATCCCTCGCTGCTTCACAGTTCATCTTTCGCGGATTCGCTACTTCGCGGGTTTTTTCAAGCGGGTTTATGGCCGCTATATCGCGGATACTAAGGGAAAATCTAGGAAAAACGTAAGTATTTCTTACGTACGGTACATGTATTGTTCATGTACAATCGTAAACTACGCCTTTAACACACAATAGGGTTTAAACAAACCTGGTAATGGGTCGGTCACATGACTGTATGTCCATCAGTGGATAAATATCCAACCCCTCAGTCACTTGACTCACCTGGGGCTGTCACAGTGGCGGATGGAGGAGGAGACTCCTCCCCCACAGGTTCGGCTGCACTCCTCCCACGGTGACCATGAACCCCACTGACCGTCCACTCCCTCCGGCCGGGTCCCGTATGGCACACACAGGCGCTTATAGCACCACTGCATAAACACATAAGGGAAATGTCATTAAATTCACTCTGGTTTCATTCCCACATTGATATATATATATGGTACTCAGCCCCTTGATTGTGGGGCAGGTGTGTACTAGTACTCAGCCCCTTTTATAATGGGGAGGTTTGTATTGGTACTCACCCCCTTTATAATGGGGCAGGTGTGTACTGGTACTCAGCCCCTTTTATAATGGGGAGGTTTGTATTGGTACTCACCCCCTTTATAATGGGGCAGGTGTGTACTGGTACTCACCCCCTTTATAATGGCACAGGTTTGTACTGGTACTCATCCCCTTGATTGTGTGTCAGGTGTGTACTGGTACTCACCCCCTTTATAATGGGGCAGGTGTGTACTGGTACTCAGTCCCTTTTATAATGGGGGAGGTTTGTATTGGTACTCACCCCCTTTATAATGGGGCAGGTGTGTACTGGTACTGACCCCCTTTATAATGGGGCAGGTGTGTACTGGTACTCACCCCCTTTATAATGGGGCAGGTGTGTACTGGTACTGACCCCCTTTATAATGGCGCAGGTGTGTACTGGTACTCACCCCTTGATTGTGGGGCAGGTGTGTACTGGTAATCACCCCCTTTATAATGGGGCAGGTGTGTACTGGTACTCACCCCCTTTATAATGGGGCAGGTGTGTACTGGTACTCACCCCTTGATTGTGGGTCAGGTGTGTAATGGTACTCACCCCCTTTATAATGGGGCAGGTGTGTACTGGTACTCACCCCCTTTATAATGGGGCAGGTGTGTACTGGTACTCACCCCCTTTATAATGGGGCAGGTGTGTACTGGTACTCACCCCTTGATTGTGGGTCAGGTGTGTACTGGTACTCACCCCCTTTATAATGGGGCAGGTGTGTACTGGTACTCACCCCCTTTATAATGGGGCAGGTGTGTACTGGTACTCACCCCCTTGATTGTAGGGCAGGTGTGTACTGGTACTAACCCCCTTGATTGTAGGGCAGGTGTGTACTGGTACTCACCCCCTTGATTGTAGGGCAGGTGTGTACTGGTACTAACCCCCTTGATTGTAGGGCAGGTGTGTACTGGTACTCACCCCCTTGATTGTAGGGCAGGTGTGTACTGGTACTCACCCCCTTGATTGTAGGGCAGGTGTGTACTGGTACTCAGCCCCTTGATTATGGTGCAGGTTTGTGCTCAGGCCTTTGTGTATAGTGTGGGTGTAATGTGGTACTCAACCCCTTGCAAATAGTGTGGGTGTGATGTGGTACTCACCCCCTTGTCTATGGTGCTGGTTTGGCAGATGGTACCTTCTGCTGCTGGGATACTGCTGGTGATACAGCGGTTGCTTTTACTCATACACCACAGCTCACTGCACACCTCCTGTAAAAACACACACACACACACACACACACACACACACACACACACACACACACACACATATATCTCAGTATTAAGGTCGCACTCCAGAGAACATAGTTCCATTGCTCCACAAATTAAACTCTTGAAGTAGTAATTTTAAAGTAAAATACTGCCTAGAGTTGCCCTGAGTACTGACGAGATCCAAAACATGCTCAAAGAAGATCATAGTGTAAACTGATCTGATGTAAGTGTGCACAGTGATTTGTCTTTATCTACAACACCTGAAGATAAAGGACGAGGCCGGACAGCTATAGTCAGAGTGATTCTGAAATGCCATGTCCTACTCCAGAGGAGCGCTACTGGCATGTCATTAAACGCGCAACACAAATGAGCTGAATAAAGACAGCTGGAGTATTCAGAGAACCTCAGCAGCTTCAGGAGAGGCTCTGAAGGCAGAAGGAAGGAGAGATCAGCTGTGGTCGCTCCAGTGAAGCCACATCAGGCCGAGAGCTCAAGTTTCTGTAACCAGTGTTGGATTTTACATTCATATGTATGTATTATTTTAGAACAAAAAGTGTCTGAGAGCCAGAAGTCACCAGGCAGGGAGCGGAGAGGAGGGGGAATGCTGCAGCTGGTTAGAAAAAAAGGTAACACAGCCATCTGCTCCAGATCTGGGAGGATGAAGAAGAAAAGAAAGCAGGATGGAGGGCAGGGTAGAGAGAAACAGAAGGTGTTGATTGATCGTAAGAGAAGAGTAGTTTGAACCCAATGCCCTGTACTCCAAAGACAAAGTGGTTCAATACATTAATATAATATTACCCAAGATATTCAGTGCCATTCTCGATGTGAAGCACTAATCATAAGCACTCACTTAAGGGACATGCGCCATATTATGTGTCACTGCATGACGTAATTAGGTAAAGAAGTCAGAATATCCATTCATTCATTGTCTGTAACCATTATCCATGGTCCGGAGCCTACCCGGAATCACTGGGCGCAAGGCGGGAACTCACCCTGGAGGGGGCGCCAGTCCTGCAGGGGACGACACACACTTACACATTCACTCACACCTACGGACACTTTTGAGTCACCAATCCACCTACCAACGTGTGTTTTTGGACCGCCGGAAGAAACCCACGCAGACACAGAGAGAACACACCACACTCCTCACAGACAGTCAACCAGAGGAAACCCACGCAGACACAGGGAGAACACACCACACTCCTCACAGACAGTCACCCGGAGGAAACCCACGCAGACACAGGGAGATCACACCACACTCCTCACAGACAGTCACCGGGAGGAAACCCACACAGACACAGGGAGAACACACCACACTCCTCACAGACAGTCACCCGGAGGAAACCCACACAGACACAGAGAGAACACACCACACTCCTCACAGACAGTCACCTGAAGGAAACCCACGCAGACACAGAGAGAACACACTACACTCCTCACAGACAGTCACCCGGAGGAAACCCACGCAGACACAGAGAGAACACACTACACTCCTCACAGACAGTCACCTGAAGGAAACCCACGCAGACACAGAGAGAACACACTACACTCCTCACAGACAGTCACCCGGAGGAAACCCACGCAGACACAGAGAGAACACACTACACTCCTCACAGACAGTCACCTGAAGGAAACCCACGCAGACACAGAGAGAACACACTTCACTCCTCACAGACAGTCACCCGGAGGAAACCCACGCAGACACAGAGAGAACACACTACACTCCTCACAGACAGTCACCCGGAGGAAACCCACGCAGACACAGAGCGAACACATTACACTCCTCACAGACAGTCACCCGGAGGAAACCCACGCAGACACAGAGCGAACACATTACACTCCTCACAGACATACCTCAAAATCTAATGACATCTTCACATTCATTTAAAAAAAAGTTGATGATTGCTTTAAAGGTGCAATAGGCATTTTTATTTCATTTTCTAACTAGTTAAATTAAACTGTGAAATATAAAGGACACAATCAACACCAGTTATGTGTCATGAAACTTTTGGCTTCCTTTGTTGTGGCTCACCACTGAAAGTCACTTTAAATAATGCACTAAGATCATGGGGCAGGATTCTTGATGTGTAACCTCTGGTGGCTAAATTTGTGAACTACAATAAACTGCCTACTGGACCTTTAAGGAGATTCCTTCTGTGCAACATGTAAGTATTTTAAATCACAGTTATGTGTAAGGGTGGAGTAGACTAGAGGGAGGAGAGTACCCCGTATTTACACTGCCGAGACTTCACTCCGTACTGGAAGCGGCACTGTTCATCAGCATCGTACGCCTGCCCTGGAGCTGTGGTTGGGTAAACAAACTCCTGCTTCGGAGGAACATTGTTCACACAAGACCCCATCCCAGAACTGCAGGAAGACAAAAACACACATCATTCTTACAATTAGACTCATGTGAAGTTGCTTGACTGTGTCCCACTCTATTGGTCAGTGTTCTTCTATGGAGATTATTACACTCACACACATCTGGGGGCAGTTTCACACACTCACCCTCTCACTCACAAACTCACACCAGTTACACACACTCACCCAGTCACTCACACACTCACCTAGTCACTCACACACTCACTCTGTCACACACACTCACACCTGTGGACCGGACCAGGACCCTGCACTAAAAGATATATTGTAACATTTATTTTTGAAATTTATTGTTGCTTCTTAAACAAAACCTCGTATCTCCAAAATCTCATTCATCTCATTTCACAAAAAAAGAAAGGATCCTCATTATTGTTTGAACCACTTCTTGATATCTTCTAGACTCACAGTAGAAGCTCATATTAGGGTGAAACTGACTCATAAATACAGAGAGGCAAAGTCTATTCCAACACTAACACTATAGTAACTCACATATGGAATAAATGCAGCAATAGAGCTGTAATCATGGAGCCTCTGAGTTCAGAAAGTGAGTGGAGTACTCAGCCTAATCACTGCTTTAAGAACCTAATAAAAACACTCCTCCAGAAAAGGTTTTATAATCTGTGCTAAATAGTGGCCTGATCGGTTTAAGCACTGCACTGTGACTCATTTGCAGAAGGGAATAGAAAGGCAACGGGGGAGTGTAAGCCCTCACTTGAGGAAGTTGGTGATGTAATCGCGGCTGCAGGCTGACCACACGAAGGGGTTGGTCTTCATGGTGATGTGGGCTGCCATTAGTTTAGCCGTCTCCTGGCTTCGAGCTCCACATGCGTTCCCCACTCCATCATGATTCATACCGAACCTGTGAGAGGGGAAAAGAGGCGATGGATGGAGAATAAAAGGGAGCGAGGGAGAAGGAAGAAAGAAGGTGAAGGGAAGGTAAAAAAAACACCTTAAGATTTAAAGAAACGCTACATAAAATGTAATTATTTTGGCTCTTTGGCCCCCCTCTACAGTTGTAAAGTGCAATTCACTTTACCTCACTGTACTGAAATCAAGGGGAACGGGGCTTGGGTTCCTACCCTCCTCCAAAAGTTCCACAGAGCAGTTTCTGTGGTGCTGAGCTTAGATTAGGAACGACAGAGGCTCTATTCTCAATATCACACATCAGTGGATCATCACAAAGCTCATCCACTACCCCTTCTTCTTACAGTCCTACTCTGCTGAGACACCAGAACACCAAGGATCACATTTAAAAGCACTACAAAATCTATCTTAAAGTGTGGCTCCTGTATCAGGAAATGTCATATGCTACGCTCTTGCTCTGCAAAGATTGCTTGCTTTCACCCTGGTCTTCAATGATCTGGACACCCATACCGCAGCTATGACTCAGGTGTTGGAGTTGTAAATCCCTCAGCATCACTGCTGGACTGAGAATAGTCCACAACCAAACACAGCCAGCAGACAGTGTCCTGTGTCCACTGATGTACCATGATGTACTCCAGTACAAGCAACTCCACATCATCCTGAACATTAGGGTGAGAAACCAGAGTGCAACTCCAGAGTGACTTCTGTGCTCTATGCTGTCTCTGTCATCCGCTACTCTTCCATCTCATGCTACACCTCCAAAGAGATGCCAGAACAGCATGGAACACCTTACAAACACTACACAAACTTCCCCAAAAAGCCCCTACTATCTCAGCACAGCTCGTATGCTAGCGCATTGTTCTTCTACCAGCGAATATCAGCTTGGAACCCGTGAATTGCCGATTGCGGCTATATTTACAATTGATATTAAACACTTTAACCCAGAGCTACTCTCCAGCCCAGTGCTGGAGAAGGTGACCATGGGGGACATAAAAACACAAGGGTAGGTATCACAAAGGGGTGGAAGCAGCAACAGCTGCTATTAACACAATTAATAGAACCCAAATACAAGTTTAATCTGCATCCTGTTGTTATTATTATCCTCAGTACTGTTTTAGTAGAGCACTCTTAAAAAGTGCTGTGTGATAGATCCTTTCTAAGTAAATAATGCTGAACTTGAATGGAGGAATGGATGGTGCATGGATACATACCACCACCCCCCCCCCCACCACACACACACACACACACACACACACACACACACACACACACACACACACACTACAGTGACTCCCTTATGTAACCCTACACTCTTTTGCCCCCTTGTCTAGACAGTCCCCAGGGACGCGGTTCTGAAGCTACCTGGCCGCTGCATTAAGAGCAGCCCCTTAATGACTTTTCCACCTGCTCCTGCTCCAGGCTAACGGCTCTCTCCATTACCTTCCACAAACAGACCGCCGACCTCCAGCCTGATACACCACCGAGCTTTCCGCAATCAAAACAGCAGAAGACGCAAAGGATCTGCCTTTCATGGAAACATTTAGAGGTCTGGAAGAACCCCTCGGTGTGTGTGTGTGTGTGTGTGTGTGTGTGTAGATTGAGGCAGGAAAATGAAGGCATGGATATTGTAAGGATGTATGGTATGTGTGAGCGGAGAGAATGCAAGGCCACCAAGCAAAACCACAAAACTGGAATCTGGGTAGACAGCAGAAGGAGCAAACTAACTGTGGCCGAGTGATATAGACGACTGTGTGTGTGTGTGTGTGTATGGGTGTGTGTGTGTACACATCTAGCATGAGACTGAGACAAGTGACATCATTATTAACCACATGACTAAGGGAATTATGGAATTCTGGGTCTCTTTCAGAGGTATTTACTGCTATGATCAAACACTTTTAATACTTCTTTTTTTCTGTAGACGGATTAAACCAGACTCTCCAACGTCACCCAGTTACTGGCAATGGGCCACATGTCATGGCATGTGTTGTGTGGGTCAGACGTCCACAGCACACCTGACATCTGGCCCATATACTCATTCAAGGCCAAAGTTGGGCCATAAGAGAACTGCAGACGTGCCACATTTGGGCCAAACTGCCCTTGCTACCTGAATATATTCAAGAAATATCAGCCTTCACCACTAGACTGGGATGTAACAGTGGGACGTGTCCTATTGTATATTATAATGCTGTTGTATCATGACCAGAATGTTTGGGACAGGTCTTAGCTGGGAAGAGAGAGAGAGAGAGAGAGAGAGAGAGAGAGAGAGAGAGAGAGAGACTCACGTGTGTCCGATCTCATGGGCGATGGTGAAGGCTGTGGCCAAGCCAATGTCTTCATTAATACTGCAGCTCCTCTCAGGCTCACACATTCCACCCACTGGGGCCAGACCTGATACACACACACCAGCTACTTTCCTAAGAGCAACACAACTACACTCCTTCTACAGAACACTATAACAGATCTAAATCTGGGTCTAAGACAATCAATTCACACATTATTAGTGGATTAGTTACAGCACACTGTACAAGCTGCAGAAAACACACATCTGGAAGAAGTCATACTCTACCACTCAGTTTAGAATTAGCTTTGTTATGGACAGAGAACAGATGACGACTGGGTCATTAATAAGATACCATTGATACGGTATGGCATTATTTAGTACAGTTGTATTGTAATGGGTGACGTCTGTACTGACAGACTGGTGATGCACTGCACTGAATCTTACCCAGAGTTCCACACGGCTTGTTCTTGTAGATGCAGATGTCATATCTACAAAAGAAAATGTTTTATTGTGTTCAGATGCTGTGGTTATATATTGAAGGAACCCCCTCATTGCTCACTATCAGCTCAACGCAGGGTCACAATATTTCACATTCCTGACACACACATGAAGTTCACTCAAAACAATTAATAATATATAAATTAGATTTGGCGGCACGGTGGCGCAGCAGGTAGTGTCGCAGTCACACAGCTCCAGGGGCCTAGAGGTTGTGGGTTCGATTCCCGCTCTGGGTGACTGTCTGTGAGGAGTGTGGTGTGTTCTCCCCGTGTCTGCGTGGGTTTCCTCCGGGTGCTCCGGTTTCCTCCCACGGTCCAAAAACACACGTTGGTAGGTGGATTGGCGACTCGAAAGTGTCCGTAGGTGTGAGTGAATGTGTGTGTGTCTGTGTTGCCCTGTGAAGGACTGGCGCCCCCTCCAGGGTGTGTTCCCGCCTTGCGCCCGATGATTCCAGGTAGGCTCTGGACCTACCACGACCCTGAACTGGATAAGGGTTACAGATAATGGATGGATGGATGGATAAATTAGATTTGCATACCTTACTCAGCAGAGAGAGCTACATGGGCTAAACCACTCCCTAATTCATTCATTCATTCATTCATTCATTATCTGTAACCCTTATCCAGTTCAGGGTCGAGGTGGGTCCAGAGCCTACCTGGAATCATTGGGCGCAAGGCGGGAATACACCCTGGAGGGGGCGCCAATCCTTCACAGGGCAACACACACACACACATTCACTCACACACTCACACCTACAGACACTTTTGAGTCACCAATCCACCTACCAACGTGTGTTTTTGGACTGTGGGAGGAAACTGAAGCACCAGGAGGAAACCCACGCAGACACAGGGAGAACACACCACACTCCTCACAGACAGTCACCCGGAGCGGGAATCGAACCCTCAACCTCCAGGCCCCTGGAGCTGTGTGGCTGCGCCACCGTGCCGCCCCTCCCTAATTCATTTTACAAGTTAATATTACCAGTTAACTAACTCACAACCAAACACTCTATGACTTCTGTACACACTGAGTGGAGCACAGCATCACAAAACTGTGAATTACAATCACATTGTTTATTCATCTTGGATCAATCTTAAACATTCAACTTTTATTTAAAAAAAAAAGGCAAAGAGTTTTCCATCATTAGGGCTCTTTAAAATCCTTCCTCAAATACATCCAAAGGTGAGAGAGTCCACAGACGAAACACTGTCCTGATAACTCTCTGAGGCTGGACAATAACAGGAAGCAATGGACACTCTCCCAGACACTTTCCCATCCTTCAGATAACACACACACACACACACACACACACACACACACAAACACTGAGTAACAAACCCTCATTGCCTATTGTACAGATCAAAGCTATAGGACTGGTTTGCATTGCCTCTTGTCCTAAATGACCCCAGCTCGGATTCTTCAGTGTTTCCGAGCTCCAGTTCTTCAGGCCTGGATAAACGCAGCAAGATTTCAGACAGCTGTGCTGGTATGCATGTGTGTGTGTGTGTGTGTGTGAGTATGAGTGTATCGCTCCAGAACACTTTCTTGCCAAACACAAGGTTGAGATAAACAGACTTAAACACAGTTTTGGCCTAAATTGAGGCATGTAAGCGGACGGGGATCCAGTAAATCAGTCAAATGCACATAGCGGAGAGAGAGGCGTCTACAGCGTTCCTGGCTGAAAGCTCTCAGCTCATTCCTCAGTGTGTTTTACACCAGAGGAGCTCACTCTTAGCCCAGAAGACCCTCGTACTGGGCAGTTTCTTTAACTCCAACACACTGATCACAAGCAGGAATGGATTAAAATGTAGCTCATAAGCCAAATCACGTTATTAGTGCATTAGAGCATGACGTTAATGTGCCCTGTGCCGTCTCGGCCAAGATGCTGCCCTGGGTGGCTGCCCAAGTAGCCCATACTTTAATCTGACACTGCTGGTACACTACCTGCATGTAACAAGTTTTTAATATATTTCTATATATATAGAGCTTACAAATATAAAAAACACTTTACTCTGTGCTCCTCTGAAGTCTTTAAATTATATATGTATGCATTAATATTAATGTTATTATTAGTAGTAGTAGTATTTATAATTGTATTTTTATTTTTTATAATATCGGGAATTCCGGTTTTTATCACCCAAACAATATATCAACCAAGCCCTGGCTCTGACCTCGTGATCAGGACTGCCGTGTCGTGGTGAGCGATGCCGTTCTCAGGGATGGCGTTTCCGTGGCCGCTCCGATGCTGGATGGACTTCTGCCACTTGCAAAAACTGTCTAAAGACTTCCCTGCATGGTGGTTTATCTCCAGAGTGGGCTGCAGATCAGAGAACACAACCACAACACAGTGAGAACACAAAGCCCGGCTGCGGTACAACCCTTCGTGTGATCAACAAAAGATGTGTGTGAAGATCTGCGTGAGATTACAGAGCCATAACGTCTTAGAAAACAGAGTGAGGATATATTACCCAGCTGACACCAAGTGACGGGATCAGACTAGGACATGTGCGGAGTTGATTGGAAGTGTATGGAAAGAGGGAGGGTATGGAAAAAGCACAATTAAAACATATGTGGTGTAATATCCATTATCTGCGAAATTCATTCATTCATTGTCTGTAACCCTTATCCAGTTCAGGGTCACGGTGGGTCCAGAGCCTACCTGGAATCATTGGGCACAAGGGGGGAATACACCCTGAAGGGGGCACCAGTCCTTCATAGGGCGACACACACACTCACATTCACTCACACACTCACCCCTACAGACACTTTTTTTAAGTTGGCAATTCACCTACCAACGTGTGTTTTTGGACTGTGGGAGGAAACACCCAGAGGAAACCCACACAGACACAGGGAGAACACACCACACTCCTCACAGGCAGTCATCCGGAGGAAACCCACGCAGACACAAAGAGAACACACCACACTCCTCACAGACAGTCACCCGGAGGAAACCCACGCAGACACAGGGAGAACACACCACACTCCTCACAGACAGTCACCCGGAGGAAACCCACGCAGACACAGAGAGAACACACCACACTCCTTACAGACAGTCACCTGGAGGAAACCCACGCAGACACAGAGAGAACACACCACACTCCTCACAGAAAGTCACCCACAGGAAACCCACGCGGACACAGAGAGAACACACCACACTCCTCACAGACAGTCACCCGGAGGAAACCCACGCAGACACAAAGAGAACACACCACACTCCTCACATACAGTCACCCGGAGGAAACCCACGCAGACACAGAGAGAACACACCACACTCCTCACATACAGTCACCCGGAGGAAACCCACGCAGACACAAAGAGAACACACCACACTCCTCACAGACAGTCACCCGGAGGAAACCCACGCAGACACAGAGAGAACACACCACACTGCTCACAGACAGTCACCCGGAGGAAACCCACGCAGACACTGGGAGAACACACCACACTCCTCACAGACAGTCACCCGGAGGAAACCCATGCAGACACAGGGAGAACACACCACACTCCTCACAGACAGTCACCCGGAGGAAACCCACACAGACACAGAGAGAACACACCACACCCCTCACAGACAGTCACCCAGAGGAAACCCACGCGGACACAGAGAGAACACACCACACTCCTCACAGACAGTCACTCAGAGGAAACCCACGCAGACACAGGGAGAACACACCACACTCCTCACAGACAGTCACCCGGAGGAAACCCACGCAGACACAGAGAGAACACACCACACTCCTCACAGACAGTCACCCAGAGGAAACCCACGCGGACACAGAGAGAACACACCACACTCCTCACACACAGTCACCCGGAGGAAACCCACGCAGACACAAAGAGAACACACCACACTCCTCACAGACAGTCACCTGGAGGAAACCCACGCAGACACAAAGAGAACACACCACACTCCTCACAGACAGTCACCCGGAGGAAACCCACGCAGACACAGAGAGAACACACCACACTCCTCACAGACAGTCACCCGGAGGAAACCCACGCAGACACTGGGAGAACACACCACACTCCTCACAGACAGTCACCCGGAGGAAACCCACGCAGACACAAAGAGAACACACCACACTCCTCACAGGCAGTCACCCGGAGGAAACCCACGCAGACACAGAGAGAACACACCACACTCCTCACAGACAGTCACCGGGAGGAAACCCACGCAGACACAGGGAGAACACACCACACTCCTCACAGACATTCTCCCAGAGGAAACCCACGCAGACACAGGGAGAACACACCACACTCCTCACAGTCAGTCACCCGGAGAAAACCCACGCAGACACAGAGAGAACACACCACACTCCTCACAGACAGTCACCCAGAGGAAACCCACGCAGACACAGGGAGAACACACCACACTCCTCACAGACAGTCACCCGGAGGAAACTCACGCAGACACAAAGAGAACACACCACACTCCTCACAGGCAGTCACCCGGAGGAAACCCACGCAGACACAGAGAGAACACACCACACTCCTCACAGACAGTCACCCTGAGGAAACCCACGCAGACACAGAGAGAACACACCACACTCCTCACAGACAGTCACCCGGAGGAAACCCACGCAGACACAGGGAGAACACACCACACTCCTCACAGACAGTCACCCAGAGTGGGAATCGAACCAATCAAACCCATCTGTGTTTTTACTACCTTCATCCTATGATGTCTAAACCAATGTTTGAGGAACTCTCAATCATCATGAATTTGCTGATCTCTGCCGTCTCTGTAGTGTGGAGGAGTCTTGAACTTCCTCAGCTAATGTGTCTTCAGCTTGATGCACGTTTGTCCGACCGCGGATCAATCACAGACGTTGTGGTCTGTGTCATTGTGATGCGTGGTTACAATTCTGGGGATGTGTGCATCTCAAGTACTGAGGCAACCCCTTGTGCACTAGTGTGTGTGTGTGTGTGTGTGTGTGTGTGTGTTTACTGCCACGAATGGGTTAAACACAGAAGACACATCTTGCTGCATGTGTCCAATAACCAATAGTAATTAGTTATTTGTTGCCTCTGGTCTGAGAGAAAGTTGCACAATGTTGATACTCTTCAGCGGAGTGTCACTTCTTTAACCAGCGCAGCATTAAAGGGAGTGGTGCCGGGGTCACGGCCTTTGTCTCTGCTGCTCTGTGAATGTGTTTATGGCGCAGTGGGTCAGCGCTACATTTTTGTCTTTGGCTGTTAATACTGCCACAGCTGCAGGGAAACAACCCTCTCTCTCTCTCTCTCAGTTTCTGTCTCTCTCTTACACTCACTCACTCTCAATAGTTTCATCTTTTCCTCTCTCTGTTCCCTTCTTTCCAAGTCTATTTCTCCCCCCCCCCCTCTCTGTCTCTCTCTCTCTCTCTCTCTCTCAGTTTCTGCTGTCTCTCTCTCTCTCTCTCTCTCTCTCTCTCTGTGTTTCTGTCTCTCTCTTACACTCACTCACTCTCATGAGCTCCATCTTTTCATCTCCCTGGGACACTTGTCCTGTTCCCTTCTTTCCAAGTCTATTTCTTCCTTTCCCCTCTCTTACTCTTTCTCTCTCTCGCTCTCTCTCTCTCCTTAGTTCTCTCATTCTCTCTCTCTCACTCTTTCTCTCTCTTGCTCTCTCTCTCTTTCCTTAGTTCTCTCATTCTCTCTCTCTCACTCTTTCTCTCTCTTGCTCTCTCTCTCTTTCCTTAGTTCTCTCATTCTCTCTCATTCTCTCTCTCTCTCTCTCTCTCTCTCTCTCTATCTCTCTCTCTATCTCTCTCTCTCTTTCTCTCTCTCTTTCTCTCTCTCTCTCTTTCTCTCCCTTTCTCTCTTGTTCTCTCTCTCTCTCTCTCTCTCTCTCTCTCTCTCTCACCCTCCTTCCAGAGCTACCAGAGTTCGGTCACACACTCGTAACCCAGGAATGCACACACTGACATAACCCATAATCATCTCTGCCCATAATGCCCCGCTGAGGGGCTCTGAGCAGATTCAGGCTGCTTTTAGTTCCACCTCAGCCCTAACAGAGCGATGTGCATTAATAATAGCGCCCCTAAGACAGGCCATAAGGAGCATAATGACCTCAGAGCCGTCTATGGTCAGATGACATTAGGCAGAACAAACTGCCGCTGTGTGTGTGTGTGTGTGGGGGGGGGGGGGGGGGGGGGGGGTATTTTTAGCCTTGTGTAATCGGGGCTGGTTTAATGTGTGATTATGGATACCACAGGAGCCCTGGTCCTGCCAGACCCTCACCTCAGAGACTAAATGAGTTCGTTTAAAGCTCTCGACTCCGGCTGTTGGTCTCAGGGCGTCTGAGAGGTCAGCACCTATGTCCTGACCAGAGTGGACAGTGGATGCAGGTTATACAGTACCGTGTGCAACTCAGAGACCCTAACATTTGATTAACTTCACCCCAGAGAATGTAGTTCCCCTGCTCCACAGCTCAGTGGCTTTATAACTCTGACCCTTGGCTGCCATTCTATTGGCTGGTGTTTTTCTGTGGAAATTATAAATAAACTGTGTTAGCGCCTGTGTCAAAAATGGGTGCATTTTATTCACTAATTATAACAGACCTTCTGGATATTTTTGGACAGATAATATATCCAACACACACACACACACACACAAGAGAACAGTGGCAGCTCAGTCTGAATCTGAACCCTTCGTACTTAAACCCCTTAAATGCTTCTTCATGGACTCATACACACGTCACCAGGGTGGAGCGACAGGTCGCATCCAACAACAAGGGCAGTCATAGCGGGGCATGTCCCACACCCAGTCCCACAGCAAACACGCTGGACACACTGGTCTGGGTACTGTGTGTGGAGGCTCGTTCGGGAAGGACACTTAAGCTCCACAAATTAACAAACAAGGAGCTCTTTCAGAGGGGCATAAACTCCAGGGGCCGTATTTGTCCAGTTTCTCAGCCTAAGAGTCCTTCGAGAAAGCTCTGTCTCCAGCGTCCTAATGAGCGCATTTCTGAGACCTTCTGATCCCACGTCAGGACTTTCGCTAACACCCTGAAAAATAATACAGCCACTTTTGCTTTACATTCGTTTAGTGGATGCTTCTTTAAAGGACCAGTTGAAGAGGTTGTAAAAGAGCACACTCTCAGAAGGTACTAGAAGGTACTGTCATGGATTACACTGGTTCTTGAACTGGTTCAGGTCAGGATCTTAGAACCATGGTGCTTTCCATTGCAACAACTTTAATGGGAACCACGGCTGCGTCCCTTCACAGAGCTGCTGTCTGCTTTAAACAGGACAGCATCAGAGCCACCACGTAAAGTCAGACAGACAGACAGAGTCATGGTTTATCCACGGTGATTATTCTGGAGCATGGTTGAAAGCAGTGGAGAAATGTAAAAGTGAACACACCTTGAGTCGTGTGGACCACAGCCCCAGGAAACACTTGATACGCCCAATGGCGTCCTCACACAGCGCTTTTCAGCCAAAAAATAACTCTTGAACGGGTTCTGTTTGGGTTTATAAGAACCTTGGTGCTTTTTAGCGAAACCACAGCAGTTGTAGTGGGAACGAAGATACGTCACAGAATACGTCATCAACAGAGGGCGCTGCAGCAAACAGAAGTGTGAAGATGGCGGAGCGTATAGCGTTTGTGCTGCTCAGACACGTTTGTTTTTCTCCAAAAGCAAACATAGATCAACTTTTGCCGACTACAAAGACTACACTGTGCGCTCTTCGTGGGTGTCGCCATTGCTCCTTGCTCCTGTACCAAGACCCGCCCACAGATGTCATCACAGCTCCTACCATCCTTTGGTTCCTGCTGTGAACGAAGTTTTCGGGTTCCAGAACCTATTTTTGTTCGTGGAAATTCGGCAAACGGTTTAAAGTTAGGTTTGCGAGCCGGGAACAGAGCCAGTTCCACGTTGGTGGAAAAGCGCTAACAGTAGTTTGCGCTGGAGAACATATTACTATCTGATCCTAGCTGAGAACATTGGTTCACGTTGGTGGAAATTAAGCCAAACACTTTTAAATGAGCCGTGAAAATGGGAACAGAACAAGTTCCACGTTGGTTGAAAAGGGCTATCACTGGGGTGGTACCTACTTTTCAGTATCTTTTGTTAGAGAACCCTTGGAGCTTGTGTGGGGACTCTCTCTATGACTAACACAGACCTGTGAACAACCTCGAGACCTTTTAAAATAAATGGCAGTGCAAATTGTATACGATTTTCGTTGGTCGGTGGATATTTAAAACTATATGAAATGACTAAATCAAATCAGCTTGGATTTGAGTGTGTGTTGTTACCTGGTCCTCCATCAGCAGAATGAGCCGAGTCACCACAATGTTCACTGCGTTCCCCAGACTAGAATCCTGGAACAGTTTGGCAACCTGACCTCCAGGGAAACAAGAAAAGACCAGTCTAAAAAAAGAGCCATCTCTCTATCTCTCTCTTAATTCAATGGTTATGGTTTGCTTTGCCGTTTTTTTAAAATAGATTTTTGTTGCTATGGCACAAAACCCCATAATTTTCTAATAATTCCTAATCTACGTGGAATGGGTCCGGTCAATATCACTGTGAACACATTTACTGAGACGTGTCATGGTTCCTACTAAAATAACAAGCACTCTAACTTCTAATTTAGGGCTATGACACCTGTAGAGGGCAGTAGCAAGTCATGTTTGTTTACTTGATCACAAGCTGCTTCTGTTATCGACTGATACTAAGGCTGTGGGTGAAACAGAGCATAGAAACCTTGATGCATCTCTGCCCATGTGGTCTTACAACGTTTTGACATGAAGGCACAGTCAAGTGAATTGCGTTTGAGAAACACTTCAAAGGTAGATATAAGTCACAACATTGCTAGGATAGCGGATAGCGATATGCTAAAGTTCGCTAGCCAGTTTAATTACAGTTTCTAGCCAATTTAGTTACAGTTTACAGAGTAACGTACAAACACTCCCTCCACATTTAGGATGTTTCAGACACACAGTGATTTTCATGGCAATTCATCCTCAGCTAAATTCTCCTCAACTCCCTGCTGCTGATAAAGAACACACTGAACAACACCAGGAGATTTGAAACTTACAATATTCATAACAGCCAGGATGTACTGCTCGATGTCCCTTCGGCCGTGGTACCCCACCATCATTTTATCCGCCACCACCAGCGTCTCCACATAGCGCTCGCGGCTAACCGAGCGCTTCAGCGGCAGCTGGCCTCGCCCCATCTGGTTCGGGGAGGGCTTGATGGTTCTCTGCCACCAAGTGAAGCTCTTGCTGGGTTTTTCATCTGAAAACAGCAACACAGCACAGTTTTATTTCCAACAAAAAGTAGCAAACAATAATTATTATTTTCTTTTTTTAAACATTTATTGTTACATAGCACAAAGCTATTTGAGACTTTCACAGAACCACATTAAGCGGTTTCCCACACAGGGACGGCCATGATTTAAATAGGTTGAGTACAGAATCTATGACACATCCAGGCCACTAGGTGTCAGTGTAACATAGTATCATTGCTAATGGGAGGGGGAATCGTTGGAAATGACTGACACCACTTACCTATGACTCCACAGGACTGGTCCATGTACAGATGTCGTAAAGACGATCTTTTGTACACCACATGGGGGCGCCCTCCTCGCCCATCCACACTCGTGTGGTTTTCAGCTGAAACCAAGGGCTCAATGAGGTATTCCTCTCCGCCAGCTACAATCACCCCCTGCTGGAAGAGCAAATGGGTCACAAATTAAAACATGCCTTTATACCACATGCAGGTGTAAAGGTGTGAAAGTGTGTGGACACCCCAGGTCAAATGACAGGGTCTGTGGACTTTCTAGGTGAATATTAGTTAACACATCGTCAACTGAGAACAAACTTAAATATGGCTCATATTAGCTGAGTTTAACAAACTGGCAAATAAGCAGTAATGTCCTGTCCCATTTCCTGCCCTAAGGCCTTGCTTGAAGTGCTGATCCCTTGCGGAAAAGCAGTATAATGAAGCCCTGATCCTTTATCAAGTATATTGAATCTGGTTGTATATATTTATAAGTACCTACATTCAATAGAAACAAATGATCCTGCTTTTTCACAAGGGAACACAGTTCTTAATGAAACGTCTAGAGTATAGTCTAAACAGCCCGGTTCAGAACGGCCATTTCCAGCGCCTGTTCCTTTAAATGATAATGAGCCACTCGCTGTTCACCTGGACCCTGAGTGCACAGCAGTGAGGAGCGAGGAGCAGAAGCAGAGTGAGGTCTTCTCTGTTCTCGTTTTCTCAGTTTTTACTCAGTAAAACACGATTTAACACGATTTTAATAAAGGTTAGATGTAGAACAGAAGTGATATATCAAAGCACACAAACACCAGCTCAGTCAGAGGCTGCCTTTCCTCCTGGATCGACCTGGTCTTCCACCACGGATACATCCCAAACTCTGACAAGATAATCATATCCAAAGCCTCATTGGATTTTCCCAAAACAAACAAACGGAAACAGAATAGGTCTAAGAGAGTAAAGAGGTCTGTACGGTCAGTACCCGGCCTCCTAAACAACACAGCACCAGGGCTTTATGGAGATGCAGCACTTCCACACGTCCTCCACAGCAGGCCCCCAGTCCTCCGGGCCACAGAGTTCAGCACACGTGTTGCTTTGCTCTCTTCTCTCGTCTGAAGCGTGTTTTTAGAGTGCACGTAATCCCATAATGAATTTAGTGATGCCCTCATGGACAGGGCTTTTTCCCTTCTAAATTACGCCATGCTGCTCTGACCAGCGGTAATTATCCTGGAGCTTCTTAACGCCTTCCTGAACACGCTCAATTCCTCCACTGTACTCACCACATTTAGCAGAAAACACAGTTACTAACGAACTACTGACTCGTCCAGCATGGCTCGGAGTTTCAGAAATCGGCAGCAAATTATTATCATACGTGACATCAGATTCCACCACACTTATTAACCTAGACCACACATAAACCCCAGGACATTACCAGGTAACGTTTACCAGTTATGAACGTGCTGCTGGTTTCCCAAAGCAACATTTTAGACTGCCTTTACGTGATGGGTTAATACACATGTCAAATATTGATAGTGGATTGTGAGTGGGTAATTTCCAGGGTACTGTACTGGGGTTGAGTGGGTAATGTCCTGGGTTTGAGTGGATACTGTACTGGGTTTGAGTGGGTACTGTAATGGGTTTGAGTGGGTAATGTCCTGGGTACTGTACTGGGTTTGAGTGGTAATCTCCTGGATATTATATATATATATATATCAGAGGCGATTGCTCTAAAACTGCAAGAGAAGCTCAGCTTCCCCTAAAATGTCAAAAAATAAGTGATCAAATATGTACTGTTGTGTGTACATGTCATTGAATAAATATGCACTACAACGCGCTCAACTTTTGTTCAGAATCAGCTTCTTATCACTGGTAAAGACACGGCTTTCCTCTCAATCATTCCCGCGGCTTCACAGTGCTTTAAACAGTGAGGACGCTGAGCGTCCACAGAGTTCAATAGCGAAGCAGCGAAGTGCAGCGAAACGAGACGAGTCATTGGATAAATGCTGGGCTTTGTCCCGCCCATCGGACGCTCAGCGTCTCTGGGGGTCTATGGGGCAGTGGGCTGGCCTTGGCTGGCCCGGACGCTCAGCTTCTGCATGATGATTGGATGATCTGTCTGAGGCTGAATCCCTTTTTGATTGACAGCGAAATGAGCGAATCAGCGATCCTTTGGTGTAGAGATCCGTGGGAGCATTACATTTTCATTCTGTTCTGAGTTGAACCAGAGACTTTCTTAATCCTCTTAGCGGCATTTTCTTTGTTAAAAACGACTAGCGACAAATCGATCTTCTATTTCTGTTGGGTTTTTTGTAGCTGCTTGTGTTTGGAGACTGACTTCTATCACTCTTTCTGACTTCTATCGCAGTTTCTGTCCAGCGGGTGCTGCTGAGCCCCTCCACCGTCACAAAGCACTCACAGGCGGACACACTTCACATGGGCCAAGGCCGTTTAAGCAGCCTAGCTCTGCTGGCCATTGAGAGGACACTAGTCAAGTCCCTGGAAAAGACGCCTTGATGGTACGACAGGGTCATAGATCATTTTCTTGAACAGGAACGACGGTTGAACAGGAATTTACGTATAAATAAACCCACACATTTCATGATGTAGGCCGATACTGAGCTTCCCCTCCTTGAAAGACAAGCATCCGCCACTGATATATATATGTATATATTTAGGGTAATTTCCTGGGTATTGTGTGGGTAATTACCCAGGTATTGGTCAAATTTACTGAGCTATAAATAATGTGAAAATAAATATAATAGTGTGCAAATAAACCACTTCAGTAAGATTAATGCTCTGGGTTAAGTTCACACCAAACTTCCCATTTGCATCCTGATAAAGATCCCACTAAAGTGCCTTTGTGAAACATGCTATGCATTCCCTCAAACGTTACTCTAGGTCTCATTTCTGTTTCATTTACCTCTCATCCAGTCAATCCATTTATCTTCAAGTGGGGAGGGCTAAAGGGGGGCATTAGCCTTGCCTAAATGAGTGAGCATTAACCTTGGCTCTGTAACCTCTTGTTTACGCAGGTGCATTACTGGCCTGTGCCGGTAATGAGCATGCCCACAGAACCCTGCGTGAAACCAAATCCTTCATTAGGATCCAAAACACCTGTTTCTGGAATGGAGCGATAAACCAGCTGGCACTTCGGAGGCCCCGGGAGCAGCTGTCCTTTCCAGGCCTGAGTCAGGACCCAGAAAGAGCGCTTACGCGAGGATGAAGGAGAATAACCAGAAAGAATATTATATCATTCCTTCAGCAACTGACAGCCACAGAGCCACAGCCAATAAAGGTCGATAATTAAAAGCACACTGCAAAGGCTATAAAAACCAGAATTGGCTTCATGTGTGGTCAGTCTGATGAAGCTGTCGCACTGCTAATCACAGCAGACTCCTTGACCCTGAGGCTTTCCAAACCATCTCTCAAGGTTTGATGCATTCTTTGCAACCGTAGAGTTGTTTGACCACTGTTTGTTTGTTTATTTGAGCCTAGCATTCGCCCATTGCCTTGGATCTGTCCTGACATGCCCCAGTATCGCTCACATTAGCATGGCCCTGATTGAGCTTGTGAAATTCGCCAGTTAGCTGACCGCTCAAATAAGAATGCCGTGGAAAAGGGGAAGACCTAAACCATGCAGTTTTGCGGTCCCTTGGGAAGAGATTTGAGCAAAGTTTCATACAGATTTACTAACGCACCTGGTTCCACCGAGTTGTGTAACATGATGTCAGCCCTGATTTTTCAATGGCTGACTGTTTTGAAGATTGCCAACAAAACCCTCAAACAGCGTTCGCTCGGTTGCTATGTGTGAGCCACAGAAAGACAATCCGAGAACTAGAAAAGTGATGGCTGAATTCTGAGAAATGCCCGACTGGGCTGAGTGGGAAGCCAAGCCAAACCTCTTCTACGTTTCTTTTAACTCCTTTGTAATCACTGCACTGAATTTGCCTGTACCTGTTCTGTGTTGCACCCTGGTCCTGGAGAAACATGGTTATTGTGTATAAGTTTATAGCTGAAAATCCCTCTGAATCTGAGCTGTAATATTTCTTTCTGTCAGAATACATGTTCCTACACAACTGACTTTTAAGGAATACGAGCAGGCAGCTGTTTCTTCTGCAAAAGTACTTATTTACGTCCAATGTTCTGTGAAGAACAGACAATCATCCGTAGAGTAATAGTACCCTTTTATCTCATGTGTGTTTTCACAGCCCTAAAATGTGTATTGCCAAACATTTATTTAGTCGCTGTGGCTTCCTCCTGGTGAAAGACTGTGTAATTTGGGACCTCGTGTCACTGATTAGTCTAGTAGTGTGGGAGGCAAAAATACTGAACAACACCTTATTATAAGAAGACAAGGTGCGTGGTGTGAAACGTCGTGTAGCGTGACCATGGCATAAGAGCAGCACCTCAAAGCATTTTGAGTTGTTTAAGGTATGGTTTGACCATAAAAATAATCCAACTTTCCAATTTTAAGCTTCATCCAGTTGCAGTCAAACAGCAAAGACGTCAATCAATCAAGTCGTCACAAAGCAGCTTTACAGAGATCCGGGTCCAAGCCTCCTATGATCGAACCAGGAGCAACAGTGGCAAGGAAAACCTCCCTCAGCACATGATGAAGAAACCTTGGAAGGAACCAAGACTCATACGGGGAACCCATCCAACTCTGGTCGACACCGGAGACACAACAGAGAACAGAACAGAAGTAAAAGTGAAGTGATGACAGATGAAGGGGTTACAGTAATGTGAATGTAGTATATTAGTGATGTATGAGTCTGAGGAAGAAGGAGGTGGTCAGTTAAAAGTAGGTGCAGAGTTAATTTGAGATAAAACAGCACGGCCAAGCGTGATAGTGTATAAGAGACAAGGCCAGGATCGTGTACAGGACACACAGGGTCGGGGGCTGGATCAGGGCAACACCTGGAGAGCAACAGGACGTCTCAAAGCATGAGAGAGATGGGAGAAAGAAAACCAGACAAAGGGAACAAATATAAATACAGAGGTTAGTAGGTTCATGGTGAAGAACGGGCAAAATTGTCCTGCGAAAAAAGCTTCCACGGGTCAGGCAAGAGAACCCAGCAACAGACAGAGTGTTGGCGGTTACCAGAAAGCTAACTAAAAGAGCTGTAGCTATGGTCATATGACCGGGTTAATACAGAACAGTGATAATATGAAAACCAGCTCAAACACTAAAGACGTCTGTTTTTTTCTCAACCTTATGCTTCTTTATTTTAGAGCTGGACTGATTAATCTAATGATCCTTGCAATCCTGAGGTACTAAAGAGTAAAACAGTTATTACGAGACATCTAGGGACTGAGAAGAAAGCCTCAAACCCGTACATACACACAATGAACGACAACCCGAGATTGCACACACAGAGCTTAAATAACCAGACACAATAGGAAACACCTGTGAGCTCAGTCACATGACCGTCTGACAGCTCAGTGGTGCAGGGCGCAGATACAGAAGACAGCCAGGGAAATAAGAGAACATGGCTAATAAAATGCAGAAAAAGACACGAAACCAGACAGAAACAGCGACATATAATGACTCATCCAAACCATCTGGGTTTTTCAAAAGTATATCTATCCACACTGAAAGACAAAAAAAACTCAAAAATGCTCACACAAGCATGCCAGACCAGTAGGGGGCGATGGTGCCTGATACAATGTAACATCAAACGACTGTTATGAAATGATATGAGTGTCTGAAAACCAAGAAGACAATCACAAATAAAAGGGGACTAATTTATTTGGATCGACAACAAAGTACAGTTTTTGCTGAAAGTTACAATTGATCACAAGTTTAAAGGAATACTACGTAATATTCTTACTTAAAAATGACAGCTCCAGTGATGCTTCACTGACCTGTAATAGGGAGAACAGAGACTCTGTTGTCGCTACTGTGGGCTCAGAACTGCAGAAACTGCACTATGTAACTTGTGGAGGAGGGTAGGAAACCACACCCCTCCCCATAGATTTCAGAACAGTGTTGTCACTAGGGGGAGCCCCAGGAGCAAAAAAAAAAAAAACCCAAGGAGTCATGTCACAGCAAAGATGTTGGAGTATGCTAACCACGAAGCTGAAGGCCATTCGAGTGAATCTCACACATGCACTGGACTCTGGACACAAAAGTGGACATGGGAGAGTGGTGTTACACATGGTCAGCTGATAAAGACAGGAACAGACATTTGTTTTTCCCGTGCACATGACTGCACTGAAAACAGAGGGTCCATAAATCTGCACCCTGGAGGTCAGTTCTTAGTGACTTAATACTTTATGTATTTGTGTGGACAGGGCCTCAGGATACTCAGTGGGGTTTTGCCAAGGGCAAGAAAGACAACATCTATAGTGACAGAACAACTGCGATTGTTGTACGTTTTCGGCTACGATTTCTTGTCCTCTCATTTATTAATTTTTCCGAAAATATCCCCTAATGATTGATTACCTGCCCCAGTTCCACCTGTCCACCTGGGAGCCTGCCCTGATTGTACACAATGCCATCTACCTCAGAAGGGTGGAGCTGAATCTGCGCTTCCTCTAAGGCATGTGCTTCCTTTGTGGTTTTCCATTGGGTAAATTTGGTACCTGCTGCTACCTGGTACTGGGCACTTTTTCAGGACGTGCTCTCTCATGGTTCCAAGTAAAATGACGCCGTGGTTTTTGAAGAGGTTCAAACGCTCCTTGGATCGGTGGCCGACGAAAGAATCCAGTGAGAGCTGGACGCTGCAACAAGGAAGGAACAAACTCTACTGATCTGTCTGAACTGATGACGGAGCTGTGTTCAGTCCCAAACAACAACAACACGCCAATACACCGTGAGTAAACACCGCTTAACGCTACCCCCGCCGTTGTTGTGGTTTCCAAAACCCACTGTTCCTGTTAGAGACGGGGGTTTGAGACGACACCAGGTACATTTCAGAGGAGAGCTCTGGGAGTGGAAACAAACCAGGGACCAAACAGAGAGTAGAGTCCAGTGGAGGAGGCACCATTCAGTGGAAAGCGTCATTTTTGAACTGTCATTATTACAGTGGACTGAAGGCACATGAGGAGAAAGTAAACAGCTTACAGACGTCCATGATAGTTAACGCCATGGGCAGAGAAATGGGGAGTAAAGTAGGGCCTTCCTACCATCCCAGAGAGTGAGGCCAATAGAGCAGTCACAGCCTCTGACTGCTGAGGCATCACCTGGGATTGAACCAGCAGCCTCCAGATGATAGGGTTTTGACCACTTAGACGACTGTGCAACTCGGGAGCCCCCTTCTTTTACATTTGTTAGTGATCTAGCTTGTGTGTGAAAGAGAGAAAGAGAGAGACAGAGAGAGAGAGAGAGAGAGAGAGTGCTTACCAGGCCATTGCAGTTACTGAGGGCCACAGTGCTTGACTGGGGCTGGTGCTGCAGGTGACCGATATAGTGGCAATCGTGAGAGTAGGGGTGGCTCCAGGCCAGCCGTCCCCTTGTCCAGTACTCCACACGGAACTGCCGCGAGAGCAGGCCACTCTGCAGCGTCAGGTTCAGGAACAGGTCAGCGCTGGGAGTGGACAGCTGATAATACATCTGAGGTTCAGCCGTCTCTGCGGTAGCCTCTGCACTCCTACGCCGACGCCTATGAGTTTCGGAGTCCTTCCCTTCATCCAGCACCTCTCCATGAGGACCCACTCGCACAGGGACGGCGATCTCATAGTGAGCCAGACTGGACAGGAACGCAGCTGGAAACAAAGAGGGAACGCACAGAGGGCAGTGGAGTTAAAGCATGAGGAGTGGTGTGCTATGGGCTTGCTCATTTCTACAGTAACAGCTTCTACATTCTGGGAAGGACTGAGGTGAGATGGGAGAAGATTTCAGTTAGGATTTGTGAAAGTAAGGTCAGTTAATGGTGACAGGCATTGAACATGGGGCACTTTGTAGCACATGAGCTTAGGTTTACTTTGCTTAATACCAAGCATATTCCAGGCATAAATAGTCATTCATTCATTGTCTGTAACCCTTATCCAGTTCATGGTTGCAGTGGGTCCGGAGCCTGCTGGGAATCATTGGGCGCAAGGCAGAAACACACCGTGGAGGGGGCACCAGTCCTTCACAGGGTGACACACACTCACACATACGTACACTTTTGAGTCGCCAATCCACCTACCAACGTGTATTTTTGGAGCGTGGAGGAAAACGGAGCACCCGGAGGAAACCCACGCAGACACAGAGAGAACACACCAACTCCTCACAGACAGTCACTCGGAGGAAACCGACGCAGACACAGGGAGAACACACCAACTCCTCACAGACAGTCACCCGGAGGAAACCCACGCAGAAACAGGGAGAACACACCACACTCCTCACAGACAGTCACCCAGAGGAAACCCACGCAGACACAGGGAGAACACACCACGCTCCTCACAGACAGTCACCCGGAGGAAACCCACGCAGACACAGGGAGAACACACCACACTCCTCACAGACAGTCACCCAGAGGAAACCCACGCAGACACAGGGAGAACATACCACACTTCTCACAGACAGTCACCCGGAGGAAACCCACGTAGACACAGGGAGAACACACCACACTCCTCACAGACAGTCACCCGGAGGAAACCCACGCAGACACAGGGAGAACACACCACACTCCTCACAGACAGTCACCCAGAGGAAACCCACGCAGACACAGGGAGAACATACCACACTCCTCACAGACAGTCACCCGGAGGAAACCCACGCAGACACAGAGAGAACACACCACACTCCTCACAGACAGTCACCCGGAGGAAACCCACGCAGACACAGGGAGAACACACCACACTCCTCACAGACAGTCACCCGGAGGAAACCCACGCAGACACAGGGAGAACACACCACACTCCTCACAGACAGTCACCCGGAGGAAACCCACGCAGACACAGGGAGAACACACCACATTCCTCACAGACAGTCACCCGGAGGAAACCCACGCAGACACAGGGAGAACACACCACACTCCTCACAGACAGTCACCCGGAGGAAACCCATGCAGACACAGGGAGAACACACTACACTCCTCACAGACAGTCACCCGGAGCGGGACTAGAACCCACAACCTCCAGGTCCCTGGAGCTGTGTGACTGCAACACTACCTGCTGCACCACCGTGCTGCCCAGAATCAACATTCAGAACTTCTAATTAACGTAATCATGCCCTACATTGATTACATCTAATTTTCTATTAATTCTGTTCATCTTTTCTTAACCCTGTTATTATGTCCTCACTATGTGTTCATGTACTGTCCCCTTAAAACCACACTAACGGGCTGCAGTCACATGACTCTGCTCCATCCAATCTGCCACGTGTAGGAGAACCTAAACACAGAAGCAGACAGGGCCATTCGAGCAGATCGTACCAAAAAGAAAAATGCTGCGCCTGTGAAGACTTTAGTGAAGAGGACACAGTGTATAAAGAAGTCAAATATAAACACTGAGAAATAATTGTTTCACACCAAAGTTAATCCCCTAGTCTCTTTAACACTTGAAGCACAATCACACACTGAATATGAACAGTGCATGGCTCAACAACAACAACAACAATAGAAACAATTATCCAAGATTTAATACTGGAGCATATTTGCAGTGCAAGCCTTGTCAGTGAACTGAGGCAAAAAACAAACAACAACATGTTTTTATTAATAATATTAATAAGATATAAATATTACCCATCTACCCAGGACTACCTTCTACCCTGTGGTGGCCATCACCCAGGACTACCTTCTACCCTGTGGTGGCCATCACCCAGGACTACTCTCAACCCTGTGGTGGCCATCACCCAGGACTACCTTCTACCCTGTGGTGGCCATCACCCAGGACTACCTTCTACCCTGTGGTGGCAATCTACCCAGGACTACCTTCTACCCTGTGGTGGTCATCACCCAGGACTACCTTCTACCCTGTGGTGGCAATCTACCCAGGACTACCTTCTACCCTGTGGTGGTCATCACCCAGGACTACCTTCTACCCTGTGGTGGCCATCACCCAGGACTACCTTCTACGCTGTGGTGGCCAACCCAGGACTACCTTCAACCCTGTGGTGGCCATCACCCAGGACTACCTTCAACCCTGTGGTGGCCATCACCCCGGACTACCCTCCACCCTGTGGTGGCCATCACCCAGGACTACCTTCAACCCTGTGGTGGCCATCACCCAGGACTACCTTCAACCCTGTGGTGGCCATCACCCAGGACTACCTTCAACCCTGTGGTGGCCATCACCCAGGACTACCTTCAACCCTGTGGTGGCCATCACCCAGGACTACCTTCAACCCTGTGGTGGCCATCACCCAGGACTACCTTCTACCCTGTGGTGGCCATCACCCAGGACTACCTTCAACCCTGTGGTGGCCATCACCCAGGACTACCTTCAACCCTGTGGTGGCCATCACCCAGGACTACCTTCAACCCTGTGGTGGCCATCACCCAGGACTACCTTCAACCCTGTGGTGGCCATCACCCAGGACTACCTTCTACCCTGTGGTGGCCATGACCCAGGACTACCTTCTACACTGTGGTGGCCATCACCCAGGACTACCTTCAACCCTGTGGTGGCCATCACCCAGGACTACCTTCAACCCTGTGGTGGCCATCACCCAGGACTACCTTCTACCCTGTGGTGGCCATCACCCAGGACTACCTTCAACCCTGTGGTGGCCATCACCCAGGACTACCTTCTACCCTGTGGTGGCCATCACCCAGGACTACCTTCAACCCTGTGGTGGCCATCACCCAGGACTACCTTCTACGCTGTGGTGGCCATCACCCAGGACTACCTTCTACCCTGTGGTGGCCATCACCCAGGACTACCTTCTACGCTGTGGTGGCCATCACCCAGGACTACCTTCAACCCTGTGGTGGCCATCACCCAAGACTACCTTCTACGCTGTGGTGGCCATCACCCAGGACTACCTTCTACCCTGTGGTGGCCATCACCCAGGACTACCTTCTACGCTGTGGTGGCCATCACCCAGGACTACCTTCAACCCTGTGGTGGCCATCACCCAGGACTACCTTCTACGCTGTGGTGGCCATCACCCAGGACTACCTTCTACCCTGTGGTGGCCATCACCCAGGACTACCTTCAACCCTGTGGTGGCCATCACCCAGGACTACCTTCTACGCTGTGGTGGCCATCACCCAGGACTACCTTCAACCCTGTGGTGGCCATCACCCAGGACTACCTTCTACGCTGTGGTGGCCATCACCCAGGACTACCTTCAACCCTGTGGTGGCCATCACCCAGGACTACCTTCAACCCTGTGGTGGCCATCACCCAGGACTACCTTCTACCCTGTGGTGGCCATCACCCAGGACTACCTTCAACCCTGTGGTGGCCATCACCCAGGACTACCTTCAACCCTGTGGTGGCCATCACCCTGGACTACCTTCCACCCTGTGGTGGCCATGACCCAGGACTACCTTCTACGCTGTGGTGGCCATCACCCAGGACTACCTTCAACCCTGTGGTGGCCATCACCCAGGACTACCTTCAACCCTGTGGTGGCCATCACCCAGGACTACCTTCTACCTTGTGGTGGCCATCACCCAGGACTACCTTCTACCCTGTGGTGGCCATCACCCAGGACTACCTTCTACGCTGTGGTGGCCATCACCCAGGACTACCTTCTACCCTGTGGTGGCCATCACCCAGGACTACCTTCTACGCTGTGGTGGCCATCACCCAGGACTACCTTCAACCCTGTGGTGGCCATCACCCAGGACTACCTTCTACGCTGTGGTGGCCATCACCCAGGACTACCTTCTACCCTGTGGTGGCCATCACCCAGGACTACCTTCTACGCTGTGGTGGCCATCACCCAGGACTACCTTCAACCCTGTGGTGGCCATCACCCAGGACTACCTTCTACGCTGTGGTGGCCATCACCCAGGACTACCTTCTACCCTGTGGTGGCCATCACCCAGGACTACCTTCAACCCTGTGGTGGCCATCACCCAGGACTACCTTCAACCCTGTGGTGGCCATCACCCAGGACTACCTTCTACGCTGTGGTGGCCATCACCCAGGACTACCTTCAACCCTGTGGTGGCCATCACCCAGGACTACCTTCTACGCTGTGGTGGCCATCACCCAGGACTACCTTCTACGCTGTGGTGGCCATCACCCAGGACTACCTTCAACCCTGTGGTGGCCATCACCCAGGACTACCTTCTACGCTGTGGTGGCCATCACCCAGGACTACCTTCTACCCTGTGGTGGCCATCACCCAGGACTACCTTCAACCCTGTGGTGGCCATCACCCAGGACTACCTTCAACCCTGTGGTGGCCATCACCCCGGACTACCTTCCACCCTGTGGTGGCCATCACCCAGGACTACCTTCTACGCTGTGGTGGCCATCACCCAGGACTACCTTCAACCCTGTGGTGGCCATCACCCAGGACTACCTTCTACCCTGTGGTGGCCATCACCCATGACTACCTTCTACCCTGTGGTGGCCATCACCCAGGACTACCTTCAACCCTGTGGAGGCCATCACCCAGGACTACCTTCTACGCTGTGGTGGCCATCACCCAGGACTACCTTCTACGCTGTGGTGGCCATCACCCAGGACTACCTTCTACACACTGGTGGCCATCACCCAGGACTACCTTCTATGCTGTGGTGGCCATCAAATCCTCACAGAAATGTTCCAATATGTAAATTCCAGTCTTCTCAAATGGGACACACTCCTTATCATCACCCTTCTATGCAGAGGAAATGTTGGACCAGCAGGTGTCCAAATATTTTATCCAGTGCTGATATTCCCTCAGTCTTTGAACACTTTGGACAACCCCCCCCACACCCCCCCCACCAAGGCCCCAGGGGGGCAGTAGAGTTCACAGCGAGACCCTTAAGCTCCAAGAACCTCCGGTTTCCACTGAAACCCTGAAATCTTATACTTCCTGCTCGCTGCAGTGGGGCCGAAGATTTATTATCACTACGCCCCGGGGGGTGGGATATCAACACTTACACACACACACACACACACACAAACTCCAGCACACTGCTGCCCTTAATGCCTCAAGACGCTCATATCATCTCCACTGCAGAGAACCCATGCCAGTGGCTCTAGAGTCAAATGAAGATTGCAGCTGCTGTTTACCTGCCAAATCCGGTTTGAACACGCTCCTAAACATGAGGTTTCTGACCACAGTCAGGTTCATAATAACACTGACAAAGGCTGGGTGTATTTATATTTAGCATTATATTATATAATATTATAATTTTTACATATATCTATGTGATGCAGACATCTTACAGAACATGCAATTAAATACTCTAGTATATAAGTAGTTACATAAATAAATAGGCAGTGATTACGCACACACACACACACACACACACACACACACACACACACACACTAATGTACTAAAAGCATCAGACAGCCATCCCAGCTCATGAGGAGCAGCTGAGAGTTAGATACCTTACTCAAGGTCACCTCAGATGTGAATGTTGAGGGAGGAGACAGTGCTGTTCCTTCACTACCTCACTCCTATTTTTCCTGCCAGTCAAGGGGATGGACCTTTAGATCACAAACACTGTGTCCTTGTTAATGTTACGCAGAGAAATAACACCCAGTTTGGTCTCTCATGCGGCTCCAGCCCTGGAAAGACTAAACAAGCAGCAGTGTTTACTGGTAAAGAGGTAGAAATGTAAACCCAAATCTGCATAAATTTAATTATCTAAAATCCTGAGAAAGACTTGACCAATATTATGCATGTGTATTTTGGTTTTACATTTTTACTTAAGCTTCAAAAGTAGCATGAGTAGCAGGAAATGCTTGGTACTTGCTAAGGGCTAGAAGGGCATAGAGACCCCAGCATAGGGCTGTAGAGATGTGGAAGTGTGTTCTCTTGAGCTGGACATGTGTTTGAGAAGCACACAGAAGGCTTATTAGCGGTTCTGCATGGTTAGCTAACTGCTAATTTTGCTGCTCAACTTTACTGTTGAGTAAAGAGTACAATCTCTTACTGTATTTTAAAAAAATGTGTACTTTATGACGTCTTAGTAGCTATAACATTACCTATATCCTGCATTGGTCCATAGGTAAGTCCCTTTCTTGTCGCTGTTGTTCAGTATTTGCGAAGGTTAGTGCTAGTTGGTGCTGCTTTGCACACAAAGACGTACGAATACAATTAAAAAAAATGTAGTTAATTTGCACACTAACTCACATAATTATTACAAGACACTCCGCACATCCTGCTCCTAAAATAGCAATGGAAAAGAGTAAAGTAATCGGGCTAAAGGTACCACAACGGCACGGGAATAGCCTTAAGAACAGTTTGGACCGTCCGTGGAAAAGAGGCCTATGTTCAAAATCTCACAGCGATGTTCCAGTAACATCTGCTGTAAACCTACCCTGAAGAGTAGAGACTGTGACTGCAGCAAAGAGGGTACTTTAGCATTAAATATCAGACCAAAGCCAGACTGATGAGAGCGCAGCTGCTCCAGGGTCCAGCTTGTGCTTTCAACGCCTAAGACAGACTGCCTGGAAGAAGACGCCCCAGAGAGAGGCCTGCGGAGAACGCAGATCTGATCTAATCTATCTTCACTAATTCAGTCCGGAGCATCATGGGAAAAATGATCAGCATGACATCCATTCTCAAAAACGGTTACAAGCTAATCCTTCTTTTCTCTCTCTCTCTCTCTCTCTCTCTCTCTCTCTCTCTCTGGAGCAAAGCAGCCCAACACTATATATTTATAAGCAATCATTTAGTGAAAGTCACATTTTCCTAGTTGACAAAAGTAAATACTGCGGTCTTGTGGTGGCTGTACCTGGTTTTAGCTACGCTTCATATGTTTGTCCACTTTTATATTTAATAACATGTTATTTAGAAGCTGAAACCACATAGGCAGATCTATTTTAGTTTACTTAGCAACATAACACAGTTCAAGGCCAATCATGCCGTTAGCACAGTGCTAATTTATGAGTATAAGCTCCCATTACTTGTTAGCAACATTAGCCTCGTAGCTCCAGTGCACAGCAATGAAGTGGCACTGAATGTGCTTTTTAAAGGAACACCAGGTAAGATCTACTACTGTACAACAGAAATAGATGCTGGCACAGTGTGTGTGATCATACACCATCCCCCTTAGGTGAAAGTGACCCAGCTTTGGGACCACCACTGCAGCCTGGGCGCTGTCTTAACTAAACACTCTAGCACAATAGATGGAAGGGCCGCTCCCTGCAGGAACACATCCAGGGAGCCTCATTTATTTATAATAGCTTTTGATCTGAGCTTTAATCTCTACAACGAGGCCCAGGGGACATCCGGGATGCCCCCTGTTCCTCCCTCATAAACCCACCTGCCATAGACATAGCACCATAAAATGTCACAGCAGTCAATTTTGCTCCAAAAGCAACGGCTCTAAGAGTGGAGTCTGAGAGTAAAGCAGCTCTTAATTAAATACGGAGGGAAATAAAGAGAGGGAAATTAAATTTAGTGGCTCTAAGGAAGGGGCACTAATGCAGGGTCTGGCCCACTCTGTCCACATAACTGCATTTATGTTCTTACTGTGAGGCATCAGATGAAAATAGACGCATTACACCTGCAACATCCAGTTGATTCAGTGTTTGAACAGGAACATCACCAAGGTCCGGATATCATCCACCACGCCTCTGTCCATTATTTTCATCATATGTCCAAAAAGGGTTGCGTGAGGAAGGGTTTCCGGCGTTAAAACTGTGCCAAGATCGATGGTGCGGATCATGGTTGATCCGCTGTGGCGCCCCCTGATGGTCGGGAGCAGCCGACAGAAGAAGAAGATGATGTTCAGTGTCATCTTCACTAAATAAAAACAAGCCTAAACGACAGACGCAGCATTTTTCTTTGGTATGAGTCGCTCGGTCGACCTCTGTGTTTAGGTTCTCCTCCGTGTTGCTTCTATGTGGCTGATTGAATGGGGCAGAATCATGTGGCTACAGTGGGGTAGTGTGGAGACAACACAAAGTGTGGGACATACTGACAGTTTACATGAGCAAGATGACATCAGTTAGAAGCTCTGAAAGTCAGCTTTGATTAATTTTCGATTACTTGCCCAAACCTTCACTCATGTGCAGCTGCTCCAGAACAAGACTCTATTGGTCAGTGCTTTTCTATGGGAAACTGTTGGGGCAATGGCTGCCCCCTAAAATAGCTGAGCTCACTCATTAAAAGGAGTGTCCACTATGTTCACCATCTGAACGCGACCGAGTAGCGTTCTCTGTAAGTATCTACAAAGAATGGATTTGTGGGTGGAGCTTGGGTAGATCAGGTGGATACCTGTGCCGAACAGTTACAGTGATGATCTGGGGTCAGTTTCTCAGTTCCTATCATGAGGTATAGACTTTGTAGGAGAAAAGAGAGAGAGGGGCTCCTGGGTCAATGATGTTACTCTGAATAGTTGAGGATTACGAGCCACATAGAGAAACAAAGTGGGGGGAAAAGAGCAGCCATCTGTCTGTCTCTGTGCTTCACTCTCCCTCTTCCAGATGTGCAGCAGCTGTACGCAGGCCTGGCCAAGCCCAGCCTGGTGGAAGAGACTGTGTTCCTGCGTGCCAGGCAGAGAAGTCAGTCTTTCTAGACCAGACGCCACGAGAACCACAGGGCCCCTTCCAAAGCTCAGAAACGGAGACTATTCATACCTCTCTGCAACTCTGTCTCTGCTGCAGCCATCTCCTGGACAGCAGTTGCACGGTTTAGTTGTTAGTCTGTGTCTCGGGTTACACACACACACACACACACACAAACATGCACACACACACCCAGCAGTGCTTTAATAGCCTCTCTCATAACTGCACAAACGCACATGCATGACATAACGCTAGTAGCACGGCAGCTAACCTCATTATTCAGTTATTTAAAGGAGGAGGGATATGGACTCTTACTATATCCGCTCATTTAAATAAACACAGGCTAAATTCACATCTCACCCTTTCACATTACCACAGACAGCTGGACACCTGACCCTCAGACCTGTAAGAGTTTGCTGGACTTCCCATTCCTCGTCCATTACATAAACCAGAGCATTAAAGCAACAGTAGGTGACATTTGGTATTTTTGGTATACCTCCTGGGCTCCTCCAAAAGTTACATAGTGCAGTTTCTGCAGTTCTGAGCCTGGAGTAGCAACAACAGAGGCTCTAATCTCTCTATTACAGCTCAGTGAAGCATCACAATGATTTTGAAGCTGTAACTGTAAGGTAAATATACTACCTAGTGTTCCTTTAAAGTATGGGTTCTCTCGACTTTGCATTCAGAGATACAGGGGTCTGAGGGCTGGGGCGGCTAGTCCAGAGTTCTGAGCTGCTTCTGAACACCAGCAGCTTTTCAGTTTCATTTGTAAGTGCCCCTCTGTCTGCCCTCAGTCAGGTTTAAAAAATCATAACACATAGTTTTTCTACAGATTTCCTCTAGTGAGGCTCACCTTGTCCGTCCCGGGCTGATGTACTCTCTCCTGCTCCAGCGGACACCATGGCGATGACCCCAACACAGGCCAAGGTCCTCCACACGGTTTCCATGATTACTACAGCTAGCTTCAGTGCGGTGTCCAGCCCTCCGTCCCACCATGTCTTCTGCCTGGGACGTCTCCCCGTTCACCAGAGTGACGCACACAACACTGGGGCCATGACAGGAGGTCTGTGTGTGTTTCCGTGTGTGTGTGTGTGTGTGTGTGTGTGTGTGTGTGTCTGTGTGTTTTCAACTGAACTCCAGTGTGGCTCAGACTCACTCCTCACTCGTCTTGTCTGTGTGTGTGTCCACTCCTCTCGGTCCAGTGAAGAAAAAAACTGTCCTAAACCAGAAAGACACAAATATTTAAGCCAAGCCACATCGTATTTTTAACTGGAAAACAGTGCAACAAAATCACTACGCGATGTCCGGTGTTGTTCCATTAAATCTACACGAGAACAGGATATAATTAACTCGGGCTGGGTCTGTGCTGAAAGAACGGAAGAAAGAAAATACACCCGCTCCATCTTCTTAATCAGCCACTTGTACGCGAATGCTTTTTAAAGGGACACTAGGTAAGATTTGGTATCTTTGCTCCTGGGCTCCCTCTACTCTACCCTCTATTTGCAGAGTGTCATTCACTTTTACAGCACTGCCCTGACATCAAAGGGAGTGTTGGGTGATTCCTACCCTCTTCCAAAAGTTACACGGTGCAGTTTCTGCAGTGCAGAGCCTAGAGAAGCAACAACAGAGGGTCTGTTCTCCTTATTACAGCTCAGCAGATCATCAAAACAGTTCTGAAGATGTAACTGTAAGGTCAAAAAACACGACCTAGTGTTGCTTTAATTCCACCTTTATCCAGCCACAGACTGTTAAACCAATCAGAAGTTGGTTTGCAGTGGGAGTCTCCATGGTAACGACTCACAGCGCAGGGTGTTTTCAAGGTGTAAACAGCAGAAATCCCATTCATTTTAATGTTGATATCAATAAAGGAAATGATACTGGTGTTTTATTTTTTATTCAGTTCTGTTCATTGTGATATTTTGTTGATCTGTGTGTTCCTTGTTGGAATTTTTCATTCCACCTTAAATGGTGGAGTATGTCGGCTTTATAGCAAGTGCGAATCTATTCAACCCATCTCCTAAACCCCTGTCTAAGGTCAGAAACTTGTAAATAACTCATGAAAGAATACATTTACATTAAAACCAAGCACACCATTGTTTTTCTTGTGAAATTCCCAATAAGTTTGATGTGTCACACGACCCTCTTCCTATTACAAAAACAAAAGTTGGATCCAAAATGGCCGACTTCAAAATGGCCGCCATGGTCACCACATATCTTGAAAAGTTTCCCCCCTCCCATATACTAATGTACCACAAACAGGAAGTTAATATCACCAACCATTCCCATTTTATTAAGGTGTATCCATATAAACGACTCACGCTGTAGAAAGTGGAGTACATTTACATTTTTTCTTTCATCAAGTGAGATGCTGCATTTTAGCTGTTTGCTTGTTTTCGTTTTGTTTTAATGTAGTTTCGCTGCCCTTTGCTGGGCTCTGAGTGGTTGGACATGCTCTGGAAACCTGTCACTGCGCTAATGTCCAAGATTTGACCAGTTAATTACTCATTCGTCTGATGCTCTCTGCTGTTTAAGTGACCACACGGACAGTCGGATCACTGCTGAAGTCTAAGGCCTGGATTATTGGGGTGCACGTGCACACACTCAGCGGTCCTGTATAACACAGGGAGAAGTGGAGGGGGGCTATTAAAGAACATCATCCAATTTGAGGAAAACTGTTGCTCATTTCCAGTCTAGAGGAGGTCTACAGCCCCAGATCAGAGAGAGAGGGGCAATCGAGGGTGAAACGAGGCCAGATCTCTGACAGATGAGATTAGAGATATAAACTTTCAGCACAGAGAGAGACTCAGCAAGAGGAGACAGTGACAAATTTCAAATACTCGCACACACACACACACACACACACACACACACACACACACACACACACTGCTCCCCTCTGTCAGCTTCAACCATACTGAAATAGAGACACACATACACACACACACACAGAGAGAGAGAGAGAGAGAGAACAAATGCTACTTTTTCCACCCTCACAGCTGTCTCTCTTTCTTTTAGAGAAAAACAACAAGCGAAGACAGAAAAAGAAAACGGAGAGAGAGAAGAGTTTAAAGAGAAGGAAACTGAATGAGAAAAAAAGGAGAGAGCAGAGAAATAAAGTAAAAGAGAATGAGAAAAGATGAGAAATGAGAAAAAATGAGAATAAAATGAGAACAGAGAAGAGACTGTGTGAGTGTTTGTGTGTGCGAGAGAGAGAGAGAGAGTAGATGATTAAGTGAGAGTGTGAGAGACAGAGATGGAGAAGAACACAGAGAGAAGTAAAGAGGTATGAAGAGGGGAAACAGAAAAGGGGAGAGACAAAGAAAGAGAGAATAGTAAGAGAGAGAGAGAGAGAGAGAGTGAGAGAAAGAGAGAGAGAGAGAGAGAGAGAGAGAGAGAGGGGGGTAGGCCAGATGGCTGGCAGGGAACCAAGTGCAACCAAAGGTAATCAGGAGCAGATGGGAAACGATTTGGCCTCGAGAGCGAAGGAACAAGTTGCCTTCAAACGTTCAGAAAAAGGAAAGAAATGGAGAGGGGCACTGAGGACAGAAAAAGAGGGAGGAAGTGAGAGAGAGAGAGAGAGAGAGAGAGAGAGATGGGGAAAGAAACAAATTTAAATAGAAGAAATATGATGAAATAATAATGAAATGAAACGAAGAAAATAAAGAGACAAAAAAGAAAATGAAAGATGGAAAATGAAAGTGAAAGAAAGAAAGAAAGAAAGAAAGAAAGGAAGAGAGGGAGCCGGGATGCACTCTTTCCTGCAGCTGGGACAGTGAAGAGTGGATGTGTACGTTCCCGTGCACCGAGGGTCAGCCTGGGTTCGCACCTCAAGCCGCAGCATAAATAATCCCTCTCTTCTTCTCTGTGCTTTGTCTCTGCTGCAGGAAAACTTTGTTTTGGAAAGTTATTTGAAACCGCAGCACTGCCCTCCGCTCTGCTGTCCATGTTTAAGCCTCTGACCACACTCTAAAACCTGCTTCAATGTCCTCAAGCCTCAGCACAACTCCAGCTGAAAAGACCCTTTCTCGGCCTCAGAGGCCAGCGGCTATATACACTACACGTCCAAATATTTGTGGAGTCCTGGTCATTCAGCTTTTCTCCTGCAACCAAGGCAATTAATTTAGAGTGGGAAGCCCTCTGCTGCAGGAACTGCCTCTACTCTTCTCTGAAGGCTTTACAGTAGACGCAGGAACATTGCTGTGAGGATCTGACTGCATTCTGCACCGAACTAGATGAGGATTGGAGCTCCATCAGTTCCAAAAACAGTCCCAACTATCCACAGCACTGTGTACCCTTCATAACAGAACAGAGGTGTTCACATATGAACTCAGGACACCAAGGACCGGGCATGTTCCGGAGTTGTCCTTCCACACGTGCAGTGCACAGATCTTCCACATTACCCAGATTTGACTCGTCTCTGCATCAGGAAACGCAACTGAAAACTCAGAGAACAACAGAGCTCTGGATGTGAGCTCATCTGACGTTGTCTGAGCTGCACATCGACTGATGTGGAGCTGTATACTGTTTATTAGGAGGATTTTAGAGAGACATGGTGCCATCAAAGCAATGTCTTTTCCTGGGAAGTCCGTTGTTATTCCAGCAAGGCCATGCCAGGCCTCATTCGGCACGTGCTACAACAGCATGGCTTCATAGACACAGAATATGCTTGACTGAGCTGCTCGTGCTCAGATCTGTCTTCCATTGTGCAGCGTGACAAGGAGAGTCAGACGGAGATGAGCACACACTCCTGAGCAATATTGCAACAGAAGTCAAGGTATTACTATATGTACATATATATATATGAGTAACTCAATTTGCTCACATATCAAATTACATTTCCCCATTTATTCATTCATTGTCTGTAACCCTTATCCAGTTCAGGGTCGCAGTGGGTCCAGAGCCTACCTGAAATCATTGGGCGCAAGGCAGGAACACACCCTGGAGGGGGCGCCAGTCCTTCACAGGGCGACACACACACTCACACATTCACTCACACACTCACACCTATGGACACTTTTAAGTCTCCAGCTACCAACGTGTGTTTTTGGAATGTGAGAGGAAACCAGAGCACCCGGAGGAAACCCACGCAGACACAGAGAGAACACACCACACTCCTCACAGACAGTCACCCGGAGGAAACCCACGCAGACACAGGGAGAACACACCACACTCCTCACAGACAGTCACCCAGAGGAAACCCACGCAGACACAGAGAGAACACACCACACTCCTCACAGACAGTCACCCAGAGGAAACCCACGCAGACACAGAGAGAACACACCACACTCCTCACAGACAGTCACCCGGAGGAAACCCACGCAGACACAGAGAGAACACACCACACTCCTCACAGACAGTCACCCGGAGAAAACCCACACAGACACAGAGAGAACACACCACACTCCTCACAGACAGTCACCCGGAGGAAACCCACACAGACACAGGGAGAACACACCACACTCCTCACAGACAGTCACCCGGAGGAAACCCACACAGACACAGGGAGAACACACCACACTACTCACAGACAGTCACCCGGAGCGGGACTCGAACCCACTGTGTGTGTGTGTGTGTGTGTGTGTGTGTGTGTGTGTATAACAATATAAAACAAATAAATAATTAAATAAACTAATAATAATATGTGAAGTTATAATGTGTTGTAATTTTTAGAAAACCTTTGAAAGTGTTTAATACAAGGCTTTATTCAGTGGGGTGTGTGTGTGTGTGTGTGTGTGTGCGTCTGTACTGGGGAGGGGTGGGGTGGCTTAGGGGAAGAGAAGGGTAGTAGAGGTGGATGCAGGTTTAAGGTTGCCCTCATTTCCTTTGAGCTCCAGTCAAATGGCCCCAGTTCAGCGGCGTGTACTGCACTGAGATGTCTTTGTCCCACGCCCACCCCCTCCCCCCTCTACTCTATACTCCATACCAACTACAAACAGCAGGGACCTGCAACACGCCTCACTCCTCCTCCTCCTCTTTTTTCTCATCTTCTCCTCTATTCTAATCTCTTCTCTTCTCTTCTCCTTTAATCCCCA
>NW_027100880.1:49790-70733 GCF_029633855.1 Hoplias malabaricus
ACACACTCTATCAGATTGGGCTTAGCTCCAAACAGGAGTGGCTTAACTTCAAGGAGGAGGGGCTTAGCACAAAACAGGTGGAGCTTAGCTCCAAACAGGAGGGGCTTAACTTCAAGGTGGAGGGGCTTAGCACAAATCAGGTGGAGCTTAGTTCCAAACAGGAGGGGCTTATCTTCCCAATGGGAGGGGCTTAACTTCAAGGAGGCGGGGCTTAGCACAAAACAGGTAGAGCTTAGTTCCAAACAGGAGGGGCTTATCTTCCCAATGGGAGGGGCTTAACTTCAATGAGGAGGGGCTTAGCACAAAACAGGTGGAGCTTAGTTCCAAACAGGAGGGGCTTAGTGTTCCCAATGGGAGGGGCTTAACTTCAAGGAGGAGGGTCTTAGCTCCAAACAGGAGGAGCTTAACTCGAACCATCCTCCCCTGGTGGACCTTCTTAAATGTGTAAATATCAGTCCTAGTGGATCTTCCAATCACAGCTCTCCGGTCTCCATAGGGATTTCCTGACCTGGGACAGGGGGCTGTTTTTATTCACTGTTGCTGCGTTCACAGCGTGTTGTGTGTCATGTTTGCAGCTGCACCTCATGAATCTGAAGCTGTATTTGTTTTTCATTTTCAGGGCCCTGGGTGAGCTATGGGTTTTATGGGTTTTATCAGTGTAGTCTACAGTAACACGAACCTGGAGAACTGAACAATTATGACACATATTTAAATAAACTGAGCTGGGGAAGCAGAAACATGAAGCGTTTTCATGCTGTAAACATGCCCCACAACCAACAGTTTCTGAGAAACAGAGAAGGTTAAAGGGAATGTGAAGCGGAGGGAGAATAACAGCCCCCAGACTTCACCTGCTCTCACACACACCACACACACACATGTGCCAGGGCTTGGCAGGCATCTATGTCATAGATCAGAAGCCAGATCAAAAAGCTCCATCGCCTCCTGAGACTAGAGACATTTGTTAGCGCCTTCGTACACCTCTTCATTTGGGCCCGTCTCTCTGTTTCTCTCTCTCTCTCTCTCTCACACACACACACACACACACACACACTCTCTCTATTTCTGGAGGTTCCCGGCCTAGGTGAGTGCTTCCTGGGCCCGTTTGGGCTTTTTAAACGTGTTTAAAGTAAAGAGTTTTGGCTGTTCTTTTTTTTTTTTTTTGGCTGTTCCTCTTATCTCTCCACTGCCGCTGATGTAAAGGTAATTGTCAGGGCGGTAAACGCTAGTGAATGAGGTGAGGGAGAAACGGGAGGCTGTTGAACCGACAGATGTGAGTTCATCCGAGGCCAAACTCCAGACGCAGCAGAGCTGCAGCAGCTGTCCAAGAACCTCCGATAACGTCCGCGGACACATGCTGCCTTTGGTCTGGGTCTCAGTGAGGGTCCGGCCAGGTTCTCCCGGGTGTGGAGTTACACCGTGCTCAGCGCTGCGGCTCTGTAACATTAACACGGTGTGCTTTTGTTGTTGTGGTTTTCGCCAAGGTTTCAAGTGCCATTTCTAGTACATTCCATCGTTTCATAATTTCCTCATTTCACAGCAAACAATAACGGTCTCTGCATTCAATATTCCACCGTAAATCACCACATTGTTTCTGGCTAAATTCAGAATTGGAAACTGTGTTAAACAGCACTCAAACCCTGAACCGAGGAACTTTCTTTGGGGAGCGGAACAGCTCATTTTTTAACGGTTCTGTTTTATTAAAAAATGTATTTCCACTGTTCTCTTCCAACTGAAAACTGTACTGTTCAGTGGGACCTTTACTGTTGGATATTTACGCCTCGAAAAGGTCGTTCTGAACCGTTCGACTGGAGCTAGACCTGTTCATTCTGACCCTCAACTGTTCTATTTGACCCTTAGAGTCTATTTTCGAGTCTTCTTTGGCTCTGGAACTGAAGCTTAAACTGTTCGTTTTGACTCTTCCCTTAAACTGTTCACCACAATGTGATCTGCTCTTTTTAACGTCTCAACACTCATTTGATCAGATGTTTTCAACTGTTTATTTTTACCTTACACTGACTTCAAAAAAACTGTTGTTAACTTTTAAACAAATCCATTCTGACCCCTTAGTTTTACCTCAAACTTTTCACGAACTCTTCTTTTTCCTTGATTTCACATTTTCGACGAAATCTGCTCTTTCCTTTCACAACGTTAACATCAACTTCTCTTAATGGACTGAGATGAACTGATATCTGTGTCAAAGCTACACTTCACAAAACACTTTACAATGATTTCAGTATTTTCTTGTATCTGTTAGTTTCTGTAGTTATTTTTTTTTCGAACTGCTGCCGAGTGCAAGACACAGAAGACAAAGGATCTGAGTGAAACGTAGATGTTAAAGGCAAGCGTTTGCTGAAGCAAAGATAAAACAGCGGTGCTTTCCACCACAGAGCAGCTGCAGCTTCAGAGCTGAGATGAAATTATATTTACAGAGATATTGAACATATCTCTGAACACAAACTGAAGCTTCGCTGGGTTCTCGAGCAGATGTCAAACTGTTAAAACAGATGTTAACCCTGATTGAGGATGTTCATAACCATAGAACTGAACATTACTACAGTAAAGCCCATACATAATAACGCAGTTTATTAATAACATGTTTAATACAGAGTTTAAAGTGTGTGTGTGTGTGTGTGTGTGTGTGTGCTTACCGATAGATAGTCTTATTCTCTGGTGGCAAGATAAAAGTGCTGTTCGGTTGCAGAGGAATGTAACTATCTCACAAACACAAACATTTAGAGATTTTAGTTTTTCTTTAAAGACATTTCTGTAATAACAATGTAATATATGTTGTAATTACACATTAACGTTGTTACCAAACGTATCCCCTTGCACTGAAAAAGTTCTGATCTCCTGCTATTTCAGTGAAGAAAACTGTACAGCTGTTATAAAAAATATAAATCAAATTTTAAATTGTCTGTAATAACTGGTTAATTACACATTAACCACACATGCAATAACAGAGTCGGTACTAGCGATGTATTCACTGCTACGTGTGGCTTACTGCAGTGCAGCTCCAACAAATTCCCACGTGCAGCAAGCACTTTTACACATTTATTTACACATTTCTAAGTTGATAGTTACTATGTATTTATAAGATGATAATATACACCATGACTGTATCTCCATTATTTTAATTATAATTTTTGAAATCACATTCACAGTCCTGTATCTGGTGTAAAAACAATTTTGGAGAAATGTTTTTAACACAGAGTAGAGAACAAATGTAATCAAATGAGAGCCCGAAATAATGGTGATAGAGCGAGACGTGTTTAGCCGTTATTTTTGTAATTACATGTAGTTATGTAGTAATAAACAAGTTACGAATGTATAATTACACAAGTGAAACTGGAGTTGATGCACATGTCAGTTAACATAAGCTGAACGACTGAAATCCACATGTAACTGTAAAAAAATGACCTGTAGTTATACTGTTACTGCATTTATTGTTAATATGTAATTACACAGTTATTACAGACATCTGATTTAAATTAGGAGCGAGATTTCCCATCAACTGTGAGGAAGGTTTTCTCACCAAGCAATCCACACGTCCCTGAAATGGCAGGAGAGCAGGGTTTTGTTGGGACTAGGGCCTGAGTGCAGACTCCAGACCACTGCTCTTTTGCTCCAAGCGCCTTCAGTCTGCCACCGGGACCCGTGGGAACGGCTAAAAATGGCCCGAAATGAAGGAAAGCTTTTGGAGAAAACATGAGCCACAATCACAACATGGGAATCAGTCAGGGGTCGGCGGCGGTAATGACCTTACTGACCTCTGACATGCTGGAAATACAACAAATGAAGAAGCCGTGCACTGGGCCCAGATTAAACCACGGGGTTCACATCATTAGCGCTGGGCACTAAGCTCAGGGTGATGAATGTTAGGAGTCTTGCCCAGGGACTATTAGTTTAGCTCGAATAATCGTTACAAATACAGTCACTTACACAGAACAATGAAATCCTGAAATCTTCCTGCGTTTGTAAATATCAGCCACAACCTTAAAAGCAGTGACAGGTGACGATGATCAGGCTACAGCGCCCCCTGTAACAGGGGAGGGATATAACAGGAGAAATGGGTGAGCCGCTTTGACGAGGGCCTACAACAAAAGGCTGTAGGCAGAACGTCTCTAAATCAACAAGGACAAGGACAAGTGGTAAACCAGTGACAAGGTCCTGGGCACCCAAGGCTAAGAGGTGCGAAGGCGAAACCCCACAGAAGAACGACTGGAAAATAAAGCTGTGGAAACTTTGTTGTAGGGCTGAGGAGCTCAGATCCATCCGAGTGCCCACACTGACCCCTGTACACAGCCGAAAGTGACTGGACCATGACGCTGTGGAAGGAGGAGGCCCGTTTTCTTTTACACCAAGTGGATGGCTGTGTGTGTGGCGCTGTGGGAAGAAGACAAGTCGGAGGAGGTCGTGTGAAGCTCCTGGTGTTCATCATCTGAGTGTTTCTTTGATGCAGGGCATGGTTCTAGGAAAAACAATTTAATCTGTGGAAGTCCCACCTTGCACCATATAGAACTTAAAGCATCTGATCATGTTTTGGTGCCTCATATCTCCTGCTATATCTTGTTTATTGCATGCCTCGACCAGTCAGAGCTCTTTTTCAAACACAAGGGAGATCTGGGTGGTTTTAATGTTATGGCTGATTGGTTTATATACAACACCTGGGTGTGTAAACGTGAGGTAGGCTTCATCACACATCTACAGTTAAAGACATGGGAGATACCACTTTGGATCGTCTGTAATAGCCACCTAGTTTCCTACCCTCCTCAGAAAAGTTACATAGTGCAGTTTCAGCAGTGCTGAGCCTGGAGTAGCAAAAACAGAGGCCCTATTCTCTTAAAAATACAGCTCAGTGGAGCACCACAATTGAGCAAAGCTGTAATTTTAAGGTAAAAATACTACCTAGCGTCCCTTTAAACCCTTGCTATGTACTGACATGCCTTTTGACGATGGGGAGACGCTAAATAACGGCTCTTAAAGGTTTCTCCAGCGACGGCAGTGGAAACGTTACACAGAAACAAGAGCAGTGACTCTCAGGACCAGAAAAGTCACATACAACGAATACAACAAAACAGCGAGACGTATTTCTGTGACACTGACTCAAAGCTGCTGACTCCTGGGGCCTGTTCGGTTATTAATGTTCTCCCTGGACCTGGACCTTCTCGCTGCTGAGGCTGTAGAGTATTGTCTGTAATGATCTGATTGTGTGTGATAAGTGTGTGTGAGGCTCTGAGAGCTGCTGCTGTGGTTTGGTGTGTTTGTGTGTAGAGTGTACATTGGCTCTGCTGTGTATCAGATTGTGGGGGTGTCTTCATTAGAGCTTTCTCTGAACGCTACGGCTTTATTCACACGCATCCGGAGTAACACAGACTTTTCCTTTGTGGAAAAAGAGGCCTGAGGTTTATACACAGTGCTCGTGAGGAGCTGTAGAGATGTACAGAGCGATTACCAAAGGACTGTGCTATATCTGATTGACTGAATAATTTTATCTGCGTAAAGATTTCTCAATAAATTGATCAATGAAAATGGTAGAAAATGAGCTTGGGATAAAATCACGTACGTAAACTAATACTGATCTTAAAGATGATGCTTGTGAGTTTAATCCAATACACATTTTTATAAAATTCAGTCTGTCAGCACACTGGAAAAAAGCTCATGTGCTTATACTTAGCCCTGGCTCTGTAAACAGGAAACCGAATGGAAAACTAACACCTCTATTAATGCTCTGGAGGTGGGTAACACCGACTTCTTTAAAGAGGAACAGACTCCAAATTCAGGAGATCGCTAACTGCGTGAAAGTAAACACAGAAGAAAAGTGCTACAAATCTAAACATCTCGAGTTACAGATGAGGTTAGACAATTATACTTCAGCCACGTACAAGCTACAGTGGGCTTCTTACTCAAACACACGGTTTCACCTTAAAAGAAATAGAGCTTCAGAATGAACTCAAACAGGGGAATTTAATTCCGGTTTTAAGGATTTCACTGTAAAAAAAATGTCTGTGAATTTTACGGTGGAAAACTGTAAAACCATGACAGTAAATGACTGTAAATTCTAAAAAGGTTGAAAACAGTTTCTGTAAAACAGTGGAATACCGTAAATACTTTTATCAGCCAAAATACATTTTTTACATCTCTTTACTGTAAAAAATACATTATTTCACTGTTAAACGCACAAACCGATACAAGTGTCCAAGGACTGGGAGGAGCTGAGACTCATTAGGGAGCTCCCAGCATGCCTTGCTTCTCCATATTTTCTCTGATTTTCAGAGATTCTTTGTTTTTTCTGTCTTTGAGAATTTTTGATTTTGTGAATATTTTGTGTGTGTATACGTGTGTGTGTGTGTGTGTCCCTTCGTATTTTATAACGAGACGTGTGTTGGTCAGGAAAGTTCGCCAGCAGCCTGTGTTCCGAGTGCTGGAGTGTGGCGCCCAGATACGGCACATTTCTTTGGTCTTTTCGGGACCTTCTTTTAAGGGCTGAATCTATATCTCAGTCTCCATTCTCTCATTTGTCACACAATTTACATTTTAATTTTATGTCTAAACAATGTTTCTTTGTTATTCTTATGTAAATACTATGGCGTTTTCACTGTGTATCTTTTTTAACAGAAAAGTGCTGTAAAAAAAAAGTCCTTAAATGTAAAATGTAAAAACGCGACTGTGGATTTTACAGTGAAATTTACGTGCATCGACCGAGTTACAATTCTGCACCTCTGACCAGTTTGTAATAAATGGAACGTGGTGAAACACATGCAGCTAATTCAGATAAAATGGCGGGGTCAGTTCCCTACAGAGAGCGAGACGGACATGATGTGGGCAAAAGAGAAGGAGTGTGTTAGAGATGAGGCGATGCACAGAGGTGGATGTAAGCAGAGGTGCAACTGCATCTTGCCCTAGTTGCAAGTTAGTGGTTCTTCCATCCCTTTCTCTTTTTTTCTCTCTCTCTATATATGTGTGTGTGTGTGTGTGTTAGTGTGTGTTGTGCTGGTGCGAGTGGATCAGACACAGCAGTGACTGCTGGAGTTTTAAACAGTGTCCACTCTGTGAGTAATTCCTATGGTGTGTTTATTATTCATTTAGAATTTTAACGACAAATTAGTAACTGGAGATTTCAAGTAAAGAAAGAAAATTTGAGACACAGTTTTTACCCACATTTTTCTGCCTAATTATGAGTCTCCAGTTCTACCCCTCAGTGAGTCTCACCTGATTAAACACAGAGCCCTCAGCCCACGCTTCCTTCGAGACATTCGAGACATGAAATGCCAGCTCACTGCTTCTTCTTTTTTTTTTTTTTTCTTATCCTATGATCTCCAGATAACAGGGCCACGGCCACGGTGTCTTATTGCCATCACAACTCTGCTGGGGTTGTAACGTTATTGTCAAGTGTATTGCTGTAAGGTCCACTGTAATATTGCTAAAATAGAACGTTAGTAAGCATTAGCTGTAGCAAGAAACGTGAGCTGTTACTTAGCAACCAGAAGGTATTGATGAGTAGGGTTATTGAGGGACCGTGGGGATGGTGTTGTCTGCTGTAAATCAGAATAAATCAGACTGAACAGGAGGCTGAGTCTAAGCCAGAGCTGTGGGAGAGAAGAGAGAAGCGTGAGAAGATGAAGGTCTCTGTCCTGGAGCTGAGGGACAGTCCCACACCCAGAAGACAAAAGGTCTGGGATTTATGAAACAGCGTCTCTGATTAGAGCTCCAGATGTCTGTCTTTCTCTGAGCTCTCTTCTCCAGTGTGGGAGTGAACAGAGCTCAGAGAGACGTCACTCGTTCATTCGCTCATCTCCTGTAACAGCTTCGTCTTGATCAGGTTCAGATGAAATAACGGGAGCAATGTAGGAACAAACTCTCACAGTTCTGTTCTCAATGAAACATCCATGAACAGCTTTGGTCAAAACCCCACAAAGAACAAACCCCGCAGCAGTGTTCTCCCCCTGTGTAAACCGCCGCTTTCAGCGCCTGTCCCTTTAAATGATAAAGAGCCGCTCGCTGTTCACCCCGACCCCGAGCGCACAGCAGTGAGGACCGTGGAGGAGCTCTGGTTTTTAGCCGTTTTCACTCTGTTCTCTTTCTTCTCCGTTCTCGTTTTCTTCTTATTTCTTCTCGCTCGTTGTGTCTCTTTTCCTCTGTTTAACCTTTTGTTTGCTCTCTCACGTAAACGTGGGTCCAGCGCTGTGATTGGACAGACTCAGAGGAGGGGGCGGGATTATTCAGATGCATCTGCACCCTACAACAGATGCTTGTTTTAGCTTGTTTTATCCCATGTTTGCAGATCACCAAAAACGACTGGGTGGTCCTGTTTCACAGTGTGTGTGTTGATGAGCTCTAGGTCCCACAGTAATGTGTACATTCACAGAACAAGGGATTTTTTTTTCATAACGTCTACGTTTACTTCTAATAAATTTGAAGCATTTCTATTGGTCCACTTTGAAATTCTGATGCAGTGTAAAGAGAAGCTGGTAGTAGGTCAGGGTCACATTACTACTTCGTGGCCATTCTAGGTTAAAAACAAGTGGCAGTAGCTTGTGAAAGACATTACTAATGTGACTGCAAGGCACCGAGGGTGTAGCGCTGCTAAAAACAAGTTCCAAGATTTGTTTTTCAGTAAGTAATTCTGAGGTTAAAGTGGTGTTTTGCAGAAACCCGAAGACGTTGGTGGATCTCAGGCATTTAAAGATGTCTGTGTGCGTTCGAAAGTTACTCATACACTCTTAAGAATAAAGGTGCTACAAAGGGTTGCAATAGAAGAAGCACTTTCGGTTCCGTATAGAACCATGTGTGCCGACGGTCGAGAGCTCGAGAGACACTCACACGTCTCTTAAACAGTTTATTTCTTATTTTTTTATGGAACCAAAAGTGGTTCTTCAGTGGCATTGCGCAAAGAACACTTTGTATCACCTTTATTTCTAAGAGTGTGAGTGTTTTACCGATTCACTCACTGACCTGAGACCTGTAACCGTGGCCTGTTCATATTTTCCAGTGAAAGCAGCGTTATGACTTTCCCCTCACAACATTTTCTCTTTTCCCCACCATTTTTTTTACTGCTTTTTACAGAGTTTACATTTCTAAATACGACTGAGATAAACGTACATTATGTAAATTTATGGAGTTTATTTACTAAACATTCCCTTCAAAGATGGAATATAAACATAGACCATGAAACAAATATACAATAATACATTATTTAAAATAAATAAACATAGCACACAGCATCAAATAGTAAAGTCATGGAGTGTTTCTATTGGTCCATTCACTGTGTAATATTCATAAAGTGTAACAGCCGCCGCTGCTGTTTAAAAACGTAAATGGTAAAAAAAACAGCGTCAGTGTGGAGATGACGTACAGCTTTCTTTTCTCAGCGTAGGTCAGTGTTGCGTAATTCAGCTCTGACCAGATGTTTGTATCTACCCTGGCTCTTCAAAGCTGCTTTATATCACCTGGGTGTCCTGAAGCTGTCGGCTCTTTTGCTGTGGGCTGCCGTTGGTTACAGAGACACGTTCTCGTCTCTGGGGGTCTTCCTGTGGGTGGCTGGTCCTGGGACGGTGTCCAGGAAGCTGTGGTCAAGGCTTCAGATGATGCTCAGGTGTAGAGGGGAAGACCTGCTCTGTGTTCAGGCACAGGATCAAAACAACACCCAGTCGCCCTGGACCAGGCGCTGAGGTCAGGGACCGCAAACAGGGACCACATGAGTAAAGAGCATTGACTCTTTCAACTCTATAGTCACTGATTACAGTAACTTCCCTTTGAGGACCCCTAAAGTCCCGTAACGCTTCATTTAAAGCACTTGGATCTATGAATTTACAGTTATTCTACCCCTCCACTGCCATAGCCCACCCACCTCCACGCGCCTGCAGCTTGAAAGCACCATCCCAAAAGTTGAAGGGATTGGTCCTTTAGATATGTGATGTCAGAAACCCTGTAGAAATGCTCAGCCATGGGGCATGACCTCTTATGGTACTTTTCCACATCGTGATACCTACTCTACTGGACTCTACTCTCTGTTTGGACCCTGGTCCCTGGTTAATTTTCCACTACCACAGCTTCCCTCCGAAACGTAGCTGGTGACGTCACAAATCCCTGTCGCTAACAGGAACAGCAGGCTTTGGAAACCACAACAACTCATGTTTACTCGTGGTGTATCGGCGTGTTGTTGTTGTTCGGGACTGAACACAGCTCCGTCATCAGTTCAGACAGATCAGTAGAGTTTGTTCCTTCCTAGTTGCAGCGTCCAGCTCTCGCTGGATTCTTTCGTCGGCCACCGATCCAAGGAGCGTTTGAACCTCTTCTAAAGACCACGGCGTCATTTTACGAGCTGCTGTCGTGAGTCGGATAAAAACAAACGTGATCTCTGCTGCGGCTGGAGATTTTACAGATGGAGAGTTGGTGCTGGTCGTCTGCGTTGCGTGGCGTAGAGTGACGACTCTCTCTGGACGATCAGCGCTCTGCAAGGTTTACACGCCACGGTTTAGTCCCTACTCGACTCGCTCTGAACCACAAGAGAACAGCCACTAAACAAGAACCCGCTTCCAGAACCAGAACTGGATTTGTCTAACGGAAGTGCAAAAAAGCTAAGTAGAGTCGAGTAAAGGGCTTGGTTCCATTCAGAGGAAAAGCCGTTATTCCCTCAGGGTACACCTTCTTGCATAAACCCCACCACATGCACTTGCTAACAATGTTAAACACTCGATTTAATGCGAAAGAAAAAGCTGAGGCTCGTGGGAAGTCGCTTAGGGTTTAAGAACATGATAAAACCTGTTAAAGATTGTGATTCTGAACTGGACAGCAGTGTGGGTTAATGCAGGTTTCTGTCAGCTCTGTCAAAAAGCCATGTGTAGGTGTCGTGTCGCTTTCTGAACGATCAACAAACCAAGAGTTAGGATGACTTCCTTTCTGCTTCGCTGGCAAAAAAAACTGACGCTTATCTTATGTGACCTGTTAACCTCCTACACACTGGAAAATACTGAGCACTCGACTGAGAGCAGACTGAGGGAGGAGAAGAGAGACAAGGGGAAAGGCTCCAGAGAAGGTAATGATCTGGAGAACAAACACTGCTCTGAACTGACTTCACTTTTTCATAGTTGTGTAGTTTGTTGGAACAGAACTGCTGCTTGTTTGTCGACAAATTGGGACCCATTTGCCTCACTGTGGACTGGAGTGTAGAGTTTAACTCTTTACGATCGTTTATAAAACACCGAGGCACCTCCGAGCGATGGTTCTTTAAGGACGTTGGATTTAAAAGTACGTGTTTTTTTGTTGTGTGTGTGCGTTTTAAAATGGATTGTACTGTTTATTTGGTCACTTTTATGCGTAGAATCCATTGGCACCTGTTTTCTGAGCTGCTGACTGACAGTGACCCTCATAAATACGCTTTATAGCCGTCACACAGACAATCAATAATCAATACTCAATAGTTCATAATAATTCATAGATTTTCCTGAATAACTACAAATCAATGTTCAATATTTCACTGTAAATAATAAGAAATAACGAGAACTAGTTCATAACCAATGCGCAATCGTTTAAAGTAAATAATTAATACGATATATTTATAAAATACATTCTTAATAATTCATTGTAAATACGCAATAATTTATTGTAAAAAAACTCAATAATTAATAGTAAATAATCAATAATCCACAGTAAATATGTACACTTCAAAGGCTTAATAATTCATAATAATACTCAATAATCACATACTTAATAATTCGTCAAAGTAAATGTGTGTTAAATGTTACAAAATAATTACAGTTTGATGCTGAAATAACCGCATTATATTCATGAAAGTCACAGACACTGAACGGTTGGTTGCAGTCAGTGAAAAACGTGTATTAAGTCTTGATTAAATCACTGAAAGCTCTGTGTAATATTGTATTTTAGAAACAGTAGATGTGTGAATGTGTAGTTGTTCATTTGGGCTGAAGCAGAGGAAGCTTTGCGAAGCAGCACCTGTTGCAGAGGCTGTGTGTGTGTGTGGGGGGGTGAGGTTGTGGGAGGGAGAGGATGTGTGTGTGTTTGTGTGTGTGAGAGAGAGAGAGCTTCCTGTTGTGGGGAGTGTGCGATGTCAGATCAGAGAAGAAGAGAGAGAAACTTCCAGAAGACACCACCAGCTTCAGAGTCTAGCAACACTCATCAAAACAGTTCATCAGAGAGGGCATCACTACTGAGACCACACCCCACACACACACACACACACACACACTGGATTAGGAACATCTACCTTGTATCTACACCCCCATTGTCCATTTTATCAGCCCCACTGACCACACTCTGTAGTTCTACAGTTACAGACTGTAGTCCATCTGTTGCTCTGCATACTTTATTATCCCCCTATCCCCCTCCTCTTCAGCGCTCAGGACCCCCACAGAGCAGGTGTGATGTGGTGGTGGATCATTCTCAGCGCTGCAGTGACACTGACGTGGTGGTGGTGTGTTAGTGTGTGTTGTGCTGGTGTAGAGTGGATCAGACACAGCAGTGCTGCTGGAGTTTTTAAACCCTGTGTCCACTCTCTGTCCACTCTGTGAGACACTCCTCCCTCGTTGGTCCACCTTGTAGATGTAGAGTCAGAGACAGTAGCTCATCTGTCGCTGCACAGTGTGTGTCGCTCATCCTCTAGTCCTTCATCAGTGACACAGGACGCTGTCGGCTGGATGTTTTTGGTCGGTGGACTGTTCTCGGTCCAGACACTGAGGGGTTTAAAAACTCCAGCAGCACTGCTGTGTCTGATCCACTCTACACCAGCACAACACACACTAACACACCACCACCACGTCAGTGTCACTGCAGCACTGAGAATGATCCACCACCACATCACACCTGCTCTGTGGGGGTCCTGAGCGCTGAGGAACAGGGGGAAAGTGAGATACGAAAGTATGCAGAGCAACAGACGAACTACAGTCTGAGGTCGAACTACTGAGGTCAGAGGATTTATATTGGAGGAGCCTTATGAACATTTTGGTAGTGTAATCTCTCTCTCTCTCTCTCTCTCTCTCTCTCTCTCTCTCTCTCTGTAGCCTGTATCTCCTGACCATCTGACCACACCATGATTGACGCCGCGGCAGACCTGCCCTTCTTCTACGGCAGCATCAGCCGCACAGAGGCGGAGCAGCAGCTGAAGTTGGCAGGGATGGGGGACGGCCTGTTCCTGCTGAGGCAGTGCCTCCGGAGCCTCGGGGGTTACGTCCTGTCCCTGGTGTGGAACCTGGAGTTCTACCACTACCCCGTGGAGAAGCAGCTGAACGGGACGTACTGTATCTCCGGAGGGAAGCCTCACTGCGGACCGGGCGAGCTGTGCGAGTTCTACAGTAAAGACGCAGACGGCCTGGTGTGTCTCCTCAAGAAACCCTGCCTCAGACCCGCAGAGATGCCCATCAGACCCGGGCTGTTCGACAGCGTCAGAGACAACATGCTGCGGGAGTACGTCCGACACACCTGGAACCTGGAGGTGAGCTGGGGTCAAGGAACGGAATCACCTGGGTGGGTCCCCAGTTAGTGACGGCTCATAGATAGTGATTCTCCTATGAGTCCTTAGGAGAAAATGAAAGGAGACAAAAATGAGACATGAGACACGGTTGATACAGTACCAGTCAAATGTTTGGACACGCCCACTCAGAGACGGTCTCCTTTGTTTTGGGCTGTTTTCCACATGTTGTGAATGTACAGCACCAGTCAAAAGTTTGGACACATGTTTTTTCTTAGTTTTTCATTATTTTCTCCATTGTAAATGAATGTGGAAGACATTAAAACTATGAAGGAACACATATGGAGTGATGTAGTAAACAGAGATGTGTTAAACAAAGCAGACTATGTTTTATTCTTTAGACTCTTCACAGTAGCCCCGTTGCTTTGACGACAGCTTCACACACTCTCTCCGTTCTCTCAGTCGGCTTCATGAGGTCTTCACCTGGAACGGTTTTCAGTGAACAGCTGTGGGCTCATCGAGAGTTAATCTGTAGAACCGCTCCCTTCTGAATGTGTCTGAGACTGTAACTAGGGTTGTGCAGAGGTAGGGGCTGTGTGACTAGCTCTACTCCACCCATCACTAATGAGGAGATGTGTCCAAACTTTTGACTGGTGCTGTATAAAGAGGAGTGCATAGGCTTTATTTCATCTGGCAAATCTGAGCACAGATTGTGACTTCACTGAGATCCCGAATAAATCTCCAGATGAGACAGTGTTCGCTGAGGTAACAGAATGTTCAGTTTGTATTCTCCTCCAAAAGTGTTGAGACAATTTGAGTCTAATGTAATGTCAGAAAAATAGAAAACGTTCTTGCTACGAGCTTAGCTAACACACCGTAAATACATGCTAAAGTCTATTTAAAGCTGAATGGCAGTGTAAATGAACACGAAGCAGTTCCTCATGCCCTGCTGTGTGCTCAGATGACGTTAGCATAGTCCTGTTGTAGTGAAGCAGGCGTAAAATGAAATGGCTGGCAACACGGCGCTAGCTGTAAGTCAAATAGCGTTGACTTAGCCTAGCATTGCTTTTCCTTTCATTTGTGTGTATATATATATATATAACTGCTGGAACTAATCCTTAAAATGATACTAACATCTGAATTTAATTTAAAAGGAAAAGACTTTTATTTTGAATTTTTACCATTCATCCAATTGGACAAAACAAAGAGCCACTGCAGTTTTTAAAACTAATAGATGAAAGGTTTGTGTAAATTCAACATTAAAGCACTTGTTAACTACATTTAATTTTATTTAATTTAAATACACACTATAAAAAATAAAGCATTGGGTCAACAACAAAAAAACATCAACTCAACGTTTTGCGACAGTCTTTTAGAGTTGTGTTTTGAGGACGGTGACTTACTTTGACAGTAAAAAGCATTCACATAAAACAAGAACATAATAAAGGTCACCATCAACAGATATTCAACAGTGTGATTACTTTTATTCCGTACTCTGATCACATCTCACACCTTTCACACACTTCAAACAGTAAAAAGGTGTGTATGATGTTTACTGTATAAATGTCACAGTTATAAGGCTCTGTTTCAGTGGCGTGTGAGAGATTTAAACAATGATCCAAGAACATGAGAACATTCATAAAAACAGTGACAGAAACCTATCGCTAACTTCTCTCTCCGTCGTTTTCCTCTCCCTCTGTTTAACGTGTTGCACCTTAAGTCTCAAAGCGAGTAAATAATTAAATTACAAAAGCACCTGAGGGTCATAAAAGTGTTCTTAGCGGTTGCTAACACTGTCTGTTACAGAGTTAAGGAAAGCTAGCCTAGCTCGCTAATTCTGCCTGTATCCACCATACAGACCATAAACACAACAGAAAAACAGGGCAAACCTACACACGCCAATAAAATAAACCACCTATTTGGGTCATGAAAATGGTTATAACCCCCAACCTGGTTGTTTTTTTTTGTGCCTTATCCACAGTAAGTTGTGCGTGGAGCAAACTGAAGCAGCCTTCTTCGGTAAAATGAATCTCGTCGGGGTCGGCAGGAGAAAGCAAGTGAATGAGAAAATGGCGTTGTCCAACACAAATAACTGAGTCGCCAGAAAATGACTCTCCCAAAATCGTTAAATTACAATTTTTATCGTAAAGCAGTGCGTATCTCACGTATTGGCTAAAGGCCAACAGAATGACTTTTTAGAGTGTACATTGAGTCCGTATGAACAATACACATTAAACCATCACTACTATGTTTTTAGGTTCACGTTATTTTAGCAACGACTGTGAAAACTGACTGTGTTTTCTGTGTTGTTCTCAGGGCGAGGCCATGGAGCAGGCCGTCATCAGCCAGGCTCCTCAGCTGGAGAAGCTGATCGCCACCACGGCTCACGAAAAGATGCCGTGGTACCACGGGAAAGTCCCCAGACAGGAGTCAGAGAGGAGGCTGTACACCGGCTCGCAGCCTGACGGAAAGTTCCTGTGAGACGTCCCGACAAAACACACCTTAACCTTTACATGCTCAAGGAGCAAGAGTGAAACGGCACTACATTTCACACATAATACATTTAATATTCTCTGCACACACAGAAAATGTGAAAATGCCTCGTCTGAAATTCTAATTTATGATTAAAATATTCAGTAATAATTTCATGCAAACACTGAATATACTTCATTTTAAATAAGCCATTTTCACATTTTCTGTTTAGAAGCCGTTTAAGATTCGTAAACGCTCTCGCTAACGACGACACGTAAACTTTGTGAAGTGTTTATCAAGAAGTAACAACATTTCAAAGTGTTGTTGTTCGTGACTCTGAAATAACACGTGGCGTATTGAAGAAATTTCGAGTAAATCGAGGTGTGGAGCTTATCTTTCCGAATGCGGTGCAGTAGATGTTTAACGCTCTCAAAAACAGACATGCGATAAACAAGCTGGTTAACTGCTAAAGCTTCGTAGCACCAAGATCGTAACCGAGATCAACAAAGGAAATGATAAATTTAAAGATGAAAATGACGAAAACAACACAACATTCTTCAAAATCAGCACAAGAAGCATCTCCATTACAGGACACTACACAAGCACTCAGTGCTTTTATAACGTTATATAAAAAGCATTATAGACCATTGCCGACGTACTGTAACTCTTACTGTGTCATAGCTGTGATTGATGTTTTCTTGAAACATGCTTTACTTGGTTATTTATAGATGTTTTAATAGAGATTCTTTGATGCTGATGGTAAACAGGATGTTTTCCTGTGTTCAGGGTGAGAGAGAGAGACGAATCAGGCACATTTGCCCTCTCAGTGATGTATGGAAAAACAGCATATCACTACCAGGTGCTCCACGATAAATCAGGAAAATACTCCATGCCTGAGGGGACCAAGTTCGACACTGTGTGGCAGGTACAGTCTCACCTGGAGGAACACTCCTCTGTGATACACTCTCACCTGGAGGAACACTCATCTCTGATACACTCTCACCTGGAGGAACACTCCTCTCTGATACACTCTCACCTGGAGGAACACTCCTCTCTGATACACTCTCACCTGGAGAAACACTCCTCTCTGATACACTCTCACCTGGAGGAACACTCCTCTCTGATACACTCTCACCTGGAGAAACACTCCTCTCTGATACACTCTCACCTGGAGGAACACTCCTCTCTGATACACTCTCACCTGGAGGAACACTCCTCTCTGATACACTCTCACCTGGAGGAACACTCCTCTGTGATACACTCTCACCTGGAGGAACACTCCTCTCTGATACACTCTCACCTGGAGAAACACTCCTCTCTGATACACTCTCACCTGGAGGAACACTCCTCTCTGATACACTCTCACCTGGAGGAACACTCATCTCTGATACACTCTCACCTGGAGGAACACTCCTCTCTGATACACTCTCACCTGGAGAAACACTCCTCTCTGATACACTCTCACCTGGAGGAACACTCCTCTCTGATACACTCTCACCTGGAGGAACACTCCTCTCTGATACACTCTCACCTGGAGGAACACTCCTCTGTGATACACTCTCACCTGGAGGAACACTCCTCTCTGATACACTCTCACCTGGAGGAACACTCATCTCTGATACACTCTCACCTGGAGGAACACTCCTCTCTGATACACTCTCACCTGGAGAAACACTCCTCACTGATACACTCTCACCTGGAGGAACACTCCTCTGTGATACACTCTCACCTGGAGGAACACTCATCTCTGATACACTCTCACCTGGAGGAACACTCCTCTCTGATACACTCTCACCTGGAGAAACACTCCTCTCTGATACACTCTCACCTGGAGGAACACTCCTCTCTGATACACTCTCACCTGGAGGAACACTCCTCTATGATACACTCTCACCTGGAGGAACACTCCTCTCTGATACACTCTCACCTGGAGGAACACTCCTCTGTGATACACTCTCACCTGGAGGAACACTCCTCTCTGATACACTCTCACCTGGAGAAACACTCCTCACTGATACACTCTCACCTGGAGGAACACTCCTCTGTGATACACTCTCACCTGGAGGAACACTCATCTCTGATACACTCTCACCTGGAGGAACACTCCTCTCTGATACACTCTCACCTGGAGGAACACTCCTCTCTGATACACTCTCACCTGGAGAAACACTCCTCTCTGATACACTCTCACCTGGAGGAACACTCATCTCTGATACACTCTCACCTGGAGGAACACTCCTCTCTGATACACTCTCACCTGGAGGAACACTCCTCTCTGATACACTCTCACCTGGAGAAACACTCCTCTCTGATACACTCTCACCTGGAGGAACACTCCTCTCTGATACACTCTCACCTGGAGAAACACTCCTCTCTGATACACTCTCACCTGGAGGAACACTCCTCTCTGATACACTCTCACCTGGAGGAACACTCCTCTGTGATACACTCTCACCTGGAGGAACACTCATCTCTGATACACTCTCACCTGGAGGAACACTCCTCTCTGATACACTCTCACCTGGAGGAACACTCCTCTCTGATACACTCTCACCTGGAGAAACACTCCTCTCTGATACACTCTCACCTGGAGGAACACTCCTCTGTGATACACTCTCACCTGGAGGAACACTCCTCTCTGATACACTCTCACCTGGAGGAACACTCATCTCTGATACACTCTCACCTGGAGGAACACTCCTCTCTGATACACTCTCACCTGGAGAAACACTCCTCACTGATACACTCTCACCTGGAGGAACACTCCTCTGTGATACACTCTCACCTGGAGGAACACTCATCTCTGATACACTCTCACCTGGAGGAACACTCCTCTCTGATACACTCTCACCTGGAGAAACACTCCTCTCTGATACACTCTCACCTGGAGGAACACTCCTCTCTGATACACTCTCACCTGGAGGAACACTCCTCTATGATACACTCTCACCTGGAGGAACACTCCTCTGTGATACACTCTCACCTGGAGGAACACTCCTCTCTGATACACTCTCACCTGGAGAAACACTCCTCACTGATACACTCTCACCTGGAGGAACACTCCTCTGTGATACACTCTCACCTGGAGGAACACTCATCTCTGATACACTCTCACCTGGAGGAACACTCCTCTCTGATACACTCTCACCTGGAGGAACACTCCTCTCTGATACACTCTCACCTGGAGAAACACTCCTCTCTGATACACTCTCACCTGGAGGAACACTCCTCTCTGATACACTCTCACCTGGAGAAACACTCCTCTCTGATACACTCTCACCTGGAGGAACACTCCTCTCTGATACACTCTCACCTGGAGAAACACTCCTCACTGATACACTCTCACCTGGAGGAACACTCCTCTATGATACCCTCTCACCTGGAGGAACACTCCTCTCTGATACACTCTCACCTGGAGAAACACTCCTCTCTGATACACTCTCACCTGGAGGAACACTCGTCTCTGATACACTCTCACCTGGAGGAACACTCCTCTATGATACACTCTCACCTGGAGGAACACTCCTCTCTGATACACTCTCACCTGGAGAAACACTCCTCTCTGATACACTCTCACCTGGAGGAACACTCCTCTATGATACACTCTCACCTGGAGAAACACTCCTCTCTGATACACTCTCACCTGGAGGAACACTCCTCTCTGATACACTCTCACCTGGAGGAACACTCCTCTCTGATACACTCTCACCTGGAGAAACTTTCCTCTCTGATACACTCTCACATGTCTCTCTTTGTTGTTTTGCAGCTGGTTGAGTACCTGAAGATGAAGCCTGACGGTTTGGTGACGTTACTGAGGGAAGCCTGCGTGAACCAGAACAATGCAACACGTAAGAACACTGTCCATGAACATCTTTGTAACAGCACTAATGTGATGCTTATAGACTTGCAGAACACTAGCTGCATCAGAGGAGCATCTCTATTTGTTTCCCACATAGTGCCCTACTGCCTACAAAGCACACTATTTCATACACCATTTTATCACAAACACCCCACAACCTCCTTCTACTTCCACTCACTGGCCACTTTATTAGAAACACCACCCTTGCAGGTCCAATAGCTGATCAACTTTACAGTTTATTAGTGGTTGTAGTTTATCAGTCTTCCGCTACCACTCACCAGGTCACTATTGTCCAGATATGGTCAGTGCAGCTGTGATTCTATCATGGGTGTGTGTGTGTGTGTGTGTGTGTGTGTGTGTGTGTGTATGTGTGTGTGAGATGCTGACTCAAGTATATCACACACACTGGTGTTGCTGAGGTTTTGTGGAGCAAGTCTTTCTAAGAAAGTGGATAGATTGTAGATTGTAAAAATGACTTAGAATCACACCTTTCAAATAATTACATTCAAAATGAAGAGCATCATTTCTTTCTCCAGAGACGTTACCCTTTTGAAGATATGAGGTGTCTATGCGATGCGCTTTAATAACAGTATAATAACGTGTATAAACACTGTAGTAGTGTATCAGCTCTGTAGCAGTGCAGTGCTCATGAAAGTAGAGTGCGTGATCTGATGCACATTCATAACGTCATCGGCGGCACTTCCGTAACACACTTTTTCCATTTCACAAAATAACACAGTCCATGAAACCGCACACACACTCTGCCACACACTCTCATAGGCTTTATGTAAAAGGCCATATCACTGGCCACAGTCCAACTGTCCTTCAGAGTGGTACAGTTCACTCTAAAAATGTAAAGCACTGAACTGTGGTCGTTATTTACACATGAACTGGCAGTAACTGCTCTGCTGTAATACACCATAGAGGAAAACATGACCACAGTAAATACTTCATCATTGCTTTGATCTGTGAGGTTCACCCTCTGTGCTTTATTAGTGTTTTTTAAAGAAACTAAGTCTATCTCTCTCTCTCTTTCTCTCTCTGTCTCACTCTCTCTCTCTCTCTCTCTTTCTCTCTTTCTCTCTCTCTCTCTCTATCTCTCTCTCTCTCTCTCACTCTCTCTCTCTCTCTCTCTCTCCTCTCTCTCTCTCTCTTTCTCTCTTTCTCTCTAATCTGATAGAGTGTG